>NC_056731.1:936820490-937120490 GCF_019279795.1 Protopterus annectens | reverse complement strand
CGTCGTGGTCTGGGCCTAAACAAGGTATACAGAGGGAATGGAAATCCTTATGTGGTATTTGCTTCCCACAAGAAATACAATTGTTAACTTTGTCTGACATCGGTCTGAGGCAAGAAAAGTTTCCCCAACGGGGTACTTAGCTTTAAAGAAGACTTTGGTTTCCAAATTTTCGTAATTTCAGGAGCTGGCCGACCGGCACTTGCGAACTGCTTCTGCTTCGGGCACCACGCGGCAAAAAAGACTAAAGAAAATGGCATCGGCTGTGTCTTATATACCCCTGTCGCACTGACGTCAGGAAAGAAAGCGACGACAACCGACGCCGGACCTAGACTTTGGAATTCGGCCGACCGAGGACCCGCCTGATGGCAGGAGAATCCATCTGTTATGACTGCAGCTGTATGCACGATGAACATCGTAGGAATCTCCTGGAATTCCTGTCCATTTTTATGGGGTAGTATGCATCCTGGAGATCGATGGAGCACATCCAATTGTCCTGACCCAAAAAGGGAAGAATGGACTGCAGTGTTACCATCTGGAATTTTGCTTTTTTTTTTTTTTACTGATTTGTTTAGCTTGCTGAGATCTAAGATGGGTCCCCAGTCCCTGTCTTTTTTGAAACTAAAAAGAACCTTGACTAAGTTCCAGATTCGATTTGGTCTGCGGGGACTTACTGGATGGCTCTTTTTTCTAACAACCTTTGTACTTCTAGGTTTGCTTGATCCCAAAGACTGGGAGGAACGTCTGGGATTGACCATTTTGTTCTTGAGGGGGGGGTAACTGAGAAAAGGAAATTTTGTAACCCCTGGATATTACTGACAGTACCCATGCATCTTTCGTAATAGTTTGCCAGGCTGTTGGGTACAATGATACTCTGCCCCCAACTGCCTCCAGAGGCAGACAGTCAGACCTCCTTTCAGGAGTGCTGGAAGGGCCTAGCAGAGAACATATCTCTGTCGCCCTGCTGTTGCGGACCCCCCCCCGCCGCGAGGCCAGCGTCTTCTGTTATTGTTTCCCCCTCTGCCCCTGGGGGAAAAATTCTCCATGTCTGATGGGCAGAGCTCCCTGGGATTTTCAAAACCACATTTTCCCACTCTTCTGACCTTTAGGGTAGAGTCTAGATGGAGTGGAAAAATGGACTCCCACAGTAGAGAGAGTCTTGCCATCCTTTTCACACCTGGTGATAGTCTCTCTTACCTGAGGCCCAAACAAGGATGAGCCATCAAAAGAGGTACTGGTAAAGGAGGACTTGACGGGTTCCACAAACTGACAAAGGTGCATCCCACGACGGTCTCCGCAAAGCAACTCTGGTACCTGCTGCCCTACTCACTCCATCTGCAGCATAAGCAATGGGCCTCATGGAGGAGTTAACCACCGAAGTCAAGGTCACAAGCTGGTAAGCCGCCCTGTTCGCAACTCTCTCAGCTGTAGGATCCTGCAGGGTATCTCCCATCTCTTTTAGGAGATCCCTCTGAAGTTGCGTGAAGTGTGAAAAATAATTCAGCTACCTGAGTACAAAGGTCGCTGAAGAGAACATACGCTTTCCATACCTGTTCATCGTACAGAACTCCTTGTTCAGCTGATGGATAGATGAAGTTTCCACAAGTTCCTTCTTAGTGGCTGCTGCTGCCACCGCCATAGCATCAACAGGAACCCCTTTGGAAAGAAAGGACTTGTCTTTGGGGGCAGTTATAAATTTATTTGGTCTTCACAGAACTGGTTCCATGGTCTCTGGAGTGGTCCACTCCTTCCAACTCACTACAGACAAAAGTGGGTCAAAAGGCGGAGACACCCAAGAGGTGGAAGGTCAGGAACCAAATGTGTCCAGGTAGACAGACTCATCCTCAGAAGGGGCTAGGGACTTCCAGCCAGCCCTCTAAGGATTTCCAAGATGCCCGAAAAGGAGACATCCTCAGAGGGGAACCGTGGGGACCCTTCCAATTCATCCAAGTCTGTGTCTGAAGTGATGGACTCAGGGGAGTCCAGATGCCACCTCTTACATTTTTTCTTTCAAGGGACCTCCTCCGAATGTTCGGGGGAGGTTTTGGAAGAGGTGGGGGTTGCCCAATGGGGCGTCCTGGGGCATAGGTTCCCTACACTTGGAGGGAGGAGGAGGGTCAAAGGCAGGCACAGGCACTGTGGGAGAAGGAGCCGAGGGTGGAGCGGTCTCAGGCGACAGCATGTTTCTCCACCTCAAAGGCAACACAGTCCCAAGCCGAAGGAGCCTATGGCTCTGAAGAGCCCAGAGATCTCCGGCAAACTGACAGTGACGGCTCTGAGGCTGATGTAGGAGCCGAGCTCACCTGTGCCAAAGCTCCGAGAGGGAGATCAGGGTCAGAAAAGGGCACGATGCCACTTCCCCCCTCAGAGCCAGCGAGAGGGTTTCGGCACTCGGATCCCTTGATGGACTGACATATTGAGGAGATCGGAGCAGGAGTCTGAACCGATAAAGGAGAAGTAACCGGAGCCGAAGACTCCACCACCACAACGTCCATTCACTCCGGCTACGAGCTCAAGAAAGTCAGAGGAGGAACCGATATAGATGCTGGATGGGCTGAAGGAGCCAATTCCTTATGGGCTGCATTCGATAGCAATTTGGCAAGTGCCTGTGACTTGAGGTGCCTATTTACCACTCTCTCCACATCATGGTCAGAAATCCTAGAGGACCGGCAAGAGTGAGAGGAGGCCCGGTGACTGCCTGCCAAAGATTGCAACAAAGGAGACTGTGCAGCAGAGCGCACCAGCTCCAAAGAGGGAGTTCTTTTATGGGCCCGGACTGGCTCCGAAGTCACTGATGGAGCCGCCGGAGACATAGCTTTGTCGGAACCGACAGAGGCGAAGATTTGTTAGGAGATCTGGGTTGTTTGTGAGACTTGTCAGACTGTTTTTCTGGCTTAGGAACCAGACACAAAGGATCCTGAGGGTTCTACAAGAGGCCATGCAGAATTAGTTTATTTTTTCTCTCCTCCAGGACTCTAGAACTAAAACCACGACAGACAGAACATGAGTTCTACAGGTGAACAGCCCCCTTAACAGTATACACAGCTTGTGTGCCTGTCTGTAAAGGATATTTTTTGGCAGCACGAGTCGTACTTCTTAAAGCCGGAGGGTTTTGACTCTTTGGACATGCTGGACAAACTAAAAAGACACAAACAGCAAAAATAAGGCTCTGACTGTTAGTAATACACAACTATAAACACTACCAACAAGCAAGGATATCTTCTTTTTTTTTTTTAAGAAAAAAACGGCAACTCCCCCAATAGAAGAGCCTCTAACTTAAACGGCTACTCCAACAGATAGTGAGGAAAGAAGAAATGAACCCTTTAAGTTAAACAGGTTCAAGGAGAAAGCAAGGCCTAAGAAAACAATGGCCATGTACAACCAAAAAACAGCAGCAGAGGAAGGTCAGAAAGTTGTTAGTCTAAATGAGGACTAAGATAGACACCAACAAGATAATTAAACTGCTAATAATCCGGGTAAAAGAAGACAGCAAATTACGAAAAAACTAAATACTTAGCCTTAGCCAGTAATCGCAATCTCAAAGCTGCAAGAGGCAAATGAGAACTGGGTAGCTACTGCTAGGCATGTTGGGAAAGGGGTTAGCCTCGAGCCAGTATAAGCTCTCCAGCTATAGTAAATGGCCGAGTTGGAGCCGAGGATCAGCTCCGAACCCAACCAACAAGAACGAAGGCGAGATGGGACAACATAACATCTACTGTTTCAGCCAAAGTACATTATACCGATTTGTCTTGCCTTTATCTGTTACAGTTGTGGTTTTGTCACCATCTCTGCAGCTTCAAACCTGAGCTTTGGCTGGCTAAGATCTAGCTGCATTCAACTGGATGTATAAGAGAATTTAAGTACCTTTTATCTGCACTTTTTTCAAATACAGCATTTTAATTGATTTGTGTTGCATTGAATATTAACTGAACTGGAAGTTTTGAATCTGTTTTTTCAGTTAGTGTTTGCTAGATTTTATTGCTTGTTAGAATTCCTGCAAAGACAGTTAATGCAGTTGGGGGTAGTTTCATTCATTGATAACCTTTTACTGCTTATTTGAGTGGTACATTTTGGAATATTTTCTGCTTAAAACCTGAGCTTTGGCCGGCTAATATCTAGCTGTATTCAACTGGACATGTAAGAGAATTTAAGTACCTTTTATCTGCACTTTTTTCAAATAATACATCATTTTAATTGATTTACTTGTGTTGCATTGAATATTAACTGAACTGGAAGTTTTGACTCTGTTTTTTCAGTTAGTTCCCCACCTACCCTCCCTGGTTTTGTTTTGGTGTTAATCTTGGTGGCTTTGAAACTGCCTGCCCCTCTTGTAAATTTGTGTTTGGATACTCCTTCTGGGCCCACCTCACTTGCTCACTCAACTGAGTGCAGTGAGATCATATTCTGATTTCAGGCACTCCTACTGTGTACAAAGAGAGCATCTGGGAAAGAAAAAAAATTAAGCTTGTTTCCTGCCTTTCCTGTAAATGGTTTAGACTGTTTGTAGGCTTCTGAGCCCCCAAGCCTTTCTGTGTTGGAGGGAATCCTTCTAGCTTAATTTTGTTTCTTAGAGCTAGCCAGTTTTCTAGTTTCAGCATGCAAATATGTTTCTTTGAACTCAGCACTTGTTCAGAACTCGTTGTAAGCACTAAATAAGCTGCAAATTACTACAGCACTCAACTTTCCTCACTTGTCTAGAGGAAAGCAGTTTTTAGTACTTAATAAGCACCTATCCAGGCATGTCTAAGGGTCAGCTCCCGGTGATTTCTCCTATCTACCTTATGAATCTGGGCATCTTGGGGCAATGCAGCAATTGCCTCATGTACACAGACAACCCTCTCCTCCTACCACCCAACACTACAACCTGTGAGAAATGCACTTATATAGCCAAACTGAAAGCAAAGCTCTCTTCACCAAAGACTGGACTAGACAGTCAAAAGGAGAAGGTAAACACTTGCACCACACCACACTCATCACATAGTTCCTCAAAACCTACACCACCAAAACACACACAGAAACACAAAGCACACACCTACATTTGCGGAGGCTCTCAATAAAAACATGCCCAAGCATCAGGGACCTCCAAAGCAGAAATGCAAGCAACTTCCACCCCTCAACACTGCCCAAATGAAACACAGCCCACAAACTCAGTGCACCACTCAACCACAGCCCATAAGGAATAACGTACCCAACACTCTAGTCATAGGTCAGGCACACTGATGTTCCACTCACCAGGGTAAACAAGGAGAAAGTTACTGTCAGCTGCCTGTTAGGTGCCAGGATCCACCACAACGCATGCACTCAGGTCACTCCACAACAAGTACAAATATGGCACTGTCATTGTCCATGTTGGTGTGAATGACCTGAGACACACCTCCCTGGACTACATGAAGAGAGACATGGAGGAGCTCCCCAATCTTGTAGCCCAGGGAGGTATGACCCTAGCCCTGAGTAGCATCCTGCCATCACCCAGAATACCACCACAGTACAAGGACAAAATGATTGACTTCAACAATTGGCTAAGCTTCTGGTGTTATTCTAAGGGGATCCAGTATTTGTCTGCCTGGGATGACATGATCGATAGACCACGATGCTTTGCCAGAAATGGCCTGCACCTGTCACCCTTGAGATTCCGAATATTGGCTAAGGCTCTTGCCACCCCTATAGTGCCTTTTTTAGGCAAGGTTCAAATGACAAGTTCACCACCGTAATAGGTATAAGCAAGCAAAATCTGAGGGAAATGCTACTCATTGCTAGGAATCTAAATCTCAAAATGCACTCACTCGAGGCACTCCTTAAAATGGAGAACATCGACATCTGTGCAGTGACAGAGACCTGGTTCAAAGCTCCAGAGAGCACCTCTGTGTTACCAGGCTATAATTCATACCACACCTTTCGGCCACCTAACCCAGAACGAAGCACTAAATGTGGAGGTGTGTCCATATTCATTAAGGATATCCACACCTCCAGGCTAGTTGCACACCATAATGCATCCGAGATTACCCAAGTGCAACTAACTCTGGGCAAAACCGCAATCCAAATTGTAGCTTGTTATAGAACACCCACCATGCCCCAGGATTCCCACTCATTTCTTGATACACTGGACAGTATTAGGGTACAACCAAACACCCTATTAATATTAATGGGCGATTTCAACTACCCCACCATTAACTGGGAAAACTACTCATGTACCAACTCTTTTGCTCAATGTTTTCTGGAATTCATAAATTCCAACGCCTTGGATCAACATATTCACACCCCCACCAGGGGCAGCAATATCCTAGACCTCATCATTACCAACATGGGTAACCGGTGTTCTACACCAGAGGTCAATTCCTCGTTGGGTCAGATCCGACCAGAAGCTAATCACCCTAGACATCCACATCCCGCCCCCACCCCCAATTAGGGAACCACCGTAAAAAACTTCATGACACCCATGCAGACGGACAATAGAGGTACGACTGCTGAATCCTACACAAATGTACTTTATAAGCACTTACACGAGTGCATGGATCATGATATCCCTAATAGAACCAAGATGCTATCCTCCAAAAAAAAGGAAGCCAATCTGGTGGTCCTCTGCTATAAACAAACTCTACAACAGAAGAAAGAAACTGTTGCAAAAAAAAAAAAGAGTAAAATCCCATGACTGGAGAAAAGTACAGTTTTGTACCTACCATAAATGTAGATGTTCGAAGATCCACATTGCTGCAGTCCTTACATATGGGTAGTCCGCTGTCCTCGGTCGGCCCGAATACCAAAGTATTAGGCTGACGTCGGTCATGGGCGCTCAGATCTGACATCAGAGCGTCAGGGTATAAAAGCGCATGACCGACGTCATATCCTCAGTCTTTTCTTGCCCCAGATGTCAGAAGGCCCCAAAAAGAAAGGCCACAGCCCAAAAACAGGATACCTCCCAAAAACATGCCCAACAACAACCATCATCCAAACCATATAACCATGCCAAACTACAGAGGGGAAGGAGGGAGGGTAAATTGGACTGCAGCAATGTGGATCTTCGAACATCTACATTTATGGTAGGTACAAAACTGTACTATGTTCTTCATCTCACATTGCTGCAGTCCTTACATATGGGTAGAATCCCAAAGCAGAGGTAAAGGGAGGATGGCAAAATCATAAAGCATTAGGGGCTGCTAAAATGCCCTGTAATATTGCAGTGGCAATCCCAGCCCTAGACTTAGAATAAAGAGGAAGGTGGTAATGCTTGGAAAAAGTATGTACTGAACTCCAAGTGGCTGCTTCCAAAATATCTTTTGTAGCTACCCCCCTTAGAAAGGCAGTAGAAGTGGCAGTAGCTCTAGTGGAATGAGGTCTGATTCCAGCCGGAATCTCCTTACCATGATGGGAATAACAGAAAGAAATACAAAACCCAATCCATTTAGAAATAGTTTGTTTTGAAACAGGTTTTCCCTGAGAACCCAAAGCAAAAGAAACAAACAACTGCTGAGACTGCCTGAACCCCTTGGTTCTGCTCAAATAATAATAACGTAACTGTCTGTGAATATCCAAAGTATGCAAAATCTTCTCCCCTTTATTTTGGGGGTTTGCATAAAAAGTAGGCAAATGAATAGTTTGGTTCAAGGCCACACAAGAAACCACTTTAGGCATAAAGGAAGGATTAGTACGCAAAGATACCCTATCCTTATGAAAAATCAGGAAAGGTTCCACTGCCATAAGGGCCTGTAATTCAGAAACCCTTCTTGCAGAGGTAATGGCCAACAAAAAAGCAGTCTTCCATGATAAATACTTTAACTCGGCAGTAGCTGCAGGCTCAAAAGGTTGTAGAGTAAGCTTTTCCAACACAAAATTGAGATCCCAAGCAGGAGTAGGAGCTCTACGTGGGGGTCTTATGTTCTTTGCCCCTCTAAGAAATTGCTTAAACAAAGGATGGGAAAATAAAGGAGGGTCACAGTCATAGTGAGCAGAAATGGCTGCAGCATGAACCTTTATCGAGGAGAAAGACAAACCCTTGTCCAATAACTCAGTAAGATATTGAAGAGAAACACTTAAATCAGGCTTGGAAACATCAAAGTCCTTCGCTTTGCTCCAAAGAAAAAATCTCCTCCATTTATCAGCGTAAACTTTCCTTGTACTAGGCCTTCTGGCCTCCAAAATAACATTCAAAACTTGTTGTGGAAGCTGAGACCCTCCAGGGTCTAAAACAGAATACGCCAGGCTGTGAGATGCAGAGACTGAATCTTGACATTGAGGAAGTGATTGCCCTCCTGAGACAAAGATGCGGAATCAAAGGCAGAGGCCATGGAGGCTCCCGTACCAAACTCCTCAGTAGTGGGTACCAGTGCTGTCGAGGCCAATCCGGCGCTATCAGAATCATGGATGGCTTGTCTATTCTGGCCTTCAGGAGTACCTTGGGAATGAGAGGCAGAGGTGGAAAGGCATAGACATGAAGATTGCTCCAACTGAATGATAGAGCATCCACCTTCCAAGCTGTGGGATGAAACATTTTTGTGCAAAACTTTGGCAACTGGTAATTTAGTGGAGAAGCAAACAGATCTATCTCTGGAGTCCCCCATAACACTGTCAACTTTTGAAACACATGAGGATCCAGTTTCCACTCGTGAGGATCCACAATTTGTCTGCTCAACACATCCGCTAAGGAGTTCTGTGCTCCTGGTAGAAACCTTGCCTGAAGATTGAGGTGTAAACTGAGAGCAGTCTCCCACAAAATCATCACTTGCCTGCAAAGAGGGTACGAATGGGTTCCCCCTTGCTTGTTGATGTACCACATGACAGTAGTGTTGTCTGTTTGAATCAACACCTGTCCTGGGTGAAGTAAATCCTTGAAAGCCATCAATGCAAATTGGACTGCTAACATCTCCTTCAAGTTGATATGCAAATGTTGAAGTCTGACAGGCCACGTGTCTTGCACCCATTTTCCATTGAGGTGTGCTCCCCAAGCCTTGTCCGAGGCATCTGTCGTTAGAATCTGACTCGCCTCTGGTCGGGTCACAGAGAGTCCCTTGTTTAGGTGACATTCCTGAGCCCACCACAAAAATTCTTTCTGAATGCAAGGTATTATCTGAATGACAGTGTCTAGATCTTGGCAGTGTTGTGTCCATACATGTTTGAGATACCATTGAAGCTTCCTCATATGCAGTTTGGCATTGGGAAGCACCAGAATACAAGATGCCATGAACCCCAAGGCTTGAAGGACTGTCCTTGCAGTCAGCCTGGACTGTAGAGACATTTGATGGAAATAAAGAGAAAGGCTTCTTTGTTTGTCCGGGGTCAAAAAGGCCATCTGGGAAGCTGTATTCAGTCTCACACCCAGAAAGCACATGTCCTGAGAGGGTACTAGACTGGACTTTGTTTCGTTCACAGAATACCCTAGGCATCTTAACACTACCATCACATACTGTAGATGATGCAGAAGTTAGTCTTTGTGTTGTGCAATAATCAGGCAATCGTCCAAATAAGGATAAATCTGTATTCCTCTTAACCTGAAAGCCTGGAGCCAGAACCTTTGTGAACACTCTGGGCGCAGTAGATAAGCCAAAGGGCAATGCAGAGAACTGATAATGTAAATTTCCAGCCCGAAAACGCAGGTACCTCCTGCAACTGGGCCTGATAGGAACATGAAGATAAGCCTCTGAGATCCAGAGTTACCATCCAGTGATTTTTTCCCAACAGAGGTAAAAGCTGTTGTAACGTCAGCATTTTGAACTTTGGAATGTCCAGATAAGTGTTGAGGATAGATAAATCCAAAATTGGTCTCCACGTGTTCCCTTTCTTTGGTACTAGAAACAGGCGAGAATAAAATCCTAGTCCCACTTCTGACAGAGGAACTGGCTGTATAGCTCCTATTTGAAGAAGTAAAGAAATTTGCTTGTGAGCCTCTATCCTTTGCCGAGGAGGAACGTCTGGCATGCCTTTGAAAGGAGGCAATGTATGGAAATAGAACTTGTAGCCTCGGTTTATAATGTCCAATACCCATTCGTCCTGGGTGACTAAAAGCCAGTTTTGCTTGAAGAGTGCTAACTTTCCTCCCAAAGGAGCTGCCAGGGAAGAAGAATCTGGCAGCTGAAAATGCAGGTCATTGGGCCTGTTTACGAAAGGACTGGCCCCTGCCCTCACCTGCAGATTGTGCAGGTGAACTCCAAGTTCTAGGCCTGAATGTACTGTGAGCTCTGCCCCTGCCACGTCTAGATCTACCCCTAGACTGAGAATCAGAAGAAGGGTAGGTCCACCCCATAGTAGGCCAATTTCTACTAAACTTTGGAGGTTGCACCTGCAAAAAATCTTTAACAGTCTGCATGGACTTAGCCTTGTCTTCCATTTTCTTCAAAACCGACTCCACAGGGGACCAAACAAAACTTCAGACTGTAAAGGGCATCCAGAATTCTAGTTTTAACATGCTCGGACAAATTCTGATCCTTAAGCCAGGCGTGCCTACGAAGAACTGAACCAGTGGCAGCCACCCTAGAAGAGGCCTGTACAGCATCAAAACCACACTGCAAAGAATGCTTACCCACCTGTTCAGAGACATGTACTAAATCCTGCAATTCTTTACACTCTATGCCCTCTGCCAAAGCATCCACTTTAGATTTTAGCTGAGAAAGGAGGAAATTCTGATATTTCAACATATGAAACTGGCAATTTAAAGCCCTCATTGCTAAAGTAGAAGAGGTATACACCTTCTTACCCCATCTATCCAAAGCTCTAGCTTCCTTATCTAGAGGAACGGATTCTTTACAACAGAAGCTCTAACACCCTTAGGCCCCTGACTAATAGTTTCTGGGTCCGCCCTAGGACTCTTATACAGATATTTATGAGCCTCAGGCACCCTGTAATACCTGTCCGGTTTAACTGGCGCAGGAGGCAAAGAATCTGGATTAAGGGAAGCCTCCGAGAAAACATCTTGAACAACATCCAAAACAGGAGGTATAGCCAAGGGTCTATGCTGTGGTAAAAACAAGAATTCCCTAAGCCTCTTCCGTGAATCAGAGAAATCCTGTCCTTCCCACTTAAAATGCTCCCTCATGGAATGCAGAGTTTCTGAAAATGAAAAATCCTCTGGAGGAGAAGCAGAAGGAGTGGAATCCTCTGCATCAGAATCCGAATAAGGGGGAAAATCTTGAATATCTTCAGCAGAAGAGTCTGAGTCATCTGAGGCCTGATCCAAACTTTCCAACTCTGGCTCCACTCTGGGCCTCTTATCAGGAGGGCATAGAACCTCTAATTAAAGTAATCAAATCTTCTGCCATTTTAAGCATGTGCTTTTAGGCACAGACCCTGAAGTACCTGGAGGGACACCAGAGGAAGGCAAAACAGACCTGCCCTTAGAAGAAGCCTTAAAATAGTAGCAGAAGGCCTAACCACCTTAGGCATAGAAGGGAGAACAGTAACCTGAGAGGCCCCTTCAGCTTGACCTGACTCCTGTGAGGCCACATCCTGCAAAATCAAAGTTTCCCCCTGAGACTCAACAGAAACTTCAGCCAGATCCACCTGCTCCACTGTAGTTTCTGCAGGACCGGCATCCGAAACGGACGAATCAACCTGTCTAGGTTTCAAGGATTTGTCTTTGCGCTTCTTGGAAGCGGGCGCCGGAGGATCCGACGGCATATTATAATTACACCGCTTACCAAAGACTAACCTAGCACAATCTAACCTTCTTTTTATAGTGCGCTTATTAAACCTAGCACAAAACCGACACCCGACTACGTTGTGGTCCGGTCCCAAACAAGGAATGCAAAGAGAGTGATAATCCCTATGCGGTATCTGTTTCCCACAAGAAATACAATTATTCACTTTTTCTGACATCCGGAATTAACTGAGGCAAGAAAAAACAAAAATATTCCCCAACGGGGTACTTAGCCCAACTTGGTTTCGGTCTAAAACTCAGAATACGAAAATTTCAGAACGCCGAACGGCACTTGCAACGCTGCTTCTGCATTGGACCATGCGGCAAAAAAGACTGAGGATATGACGTCGATCATGCGCTTTTATACCCTGACGCTCTGATGTCAGATCTGAGCGCCCATGACCGACGTCAGCCTAATACTTTGGTATTCGGGCCGACCGAGGACAGCGGACTACCCATATGTAAGGACTGCAGCAATGTGAGATGAAGAACATCTCCCTGGTTAACCTCAGTAAGAAGCTGAGATTCCTCATAAAATCCTCCAAAGCTAGTTATGAAAACAAAATTGCCACCGACTCTAAAGACAACCACAAAGCATTCTATAGCTATGTCAAGAATCTCAATGGCAACACTCAGATCTGTGCTCTGAGTTAAAGCACAATGGCACTAAATATACACAACCAACTGATATTGCCAACATCCTGGCAGATAGGTACAGTGCTAACTTTACCCCCCTCCCCCCAACACCCTAGAGGGCCCATCTCTATACCGGAACAATGCAAAGGTCCTGTAATCATGGCTGCACAGGTAAAAAAAAAAAAAAAACACTCTCCAATACCAAAAACACGCATCCATGGGACCTGACAATATCCCAGGCTGCGTTCTACACAAACTATAGAATGAACTGGCACCCTACTTAAGTACCATGTTCAATCATAGCCTCACCACAGGCTTTGTGCCCACTGAACGGCGAACCACGACGGTTATCCCACTCCACAAAGGGGGAGCCATGACGGACCCCTGGAACTACCGCCCCATTAGCCTGACAAGCCTGGTCTGCAAGGCCATAGGATGTATAATCATGGAACGCATAAACAAAGACATTGGTAATCTCCAAACTCTGGACCCTACCCAGTTCAGGTTTGTAAAAGGCAGATCATGTCTCCTAAACCTGACTGACTTCTTTGAAGCAGTCACCAATGCCATAGATGAGGGTAAGGTGGTTCACACAGCTTATCTAGATCTCGCCAAGGCTTTCAACACCATCCCCCACTCTGGAATTATAGATAAGCTCACTAAACTAGGTATAAATTCCTATGTCACAAGATGGGTTGCCAACTGGCTCACGGACAGAACCCACAATGTGAAAGTAGCAGACTCCAAATCTGACTTCAGACCAGTGACATGTGGAGTACCACAGGGTTCAGTCCTGGGTCCTATCCTGCTTGGTATCTACTTCTCTGAAGTACAGGCTAACACAGAAGGTTTTTGGCTAACAAAGTTTGCAGATGACTGCAAACTAGGAGCCATAACCGAAACTCCTAACGATGTGGGCATACTACAAAAGGGCCTCACTGAGACAGATGCCTGGTGTCAAAGCCATGGCCTGAAGCTCAATGCCAAAAAGTGTATCGACATCCCCTTTGGTAAAAACTCTGTACCCATGAACTACCACATAAGTGGTAGTCTACTTAATGCCGAAAGTGTGATAAGAGACCTTGGGACACAGGTGGACAGTAGTCTCTCCTTTGATAATCACATCGCCACAGTGGTCAGGAAATCCTCCTACATGGCTTACCTCATTACAAAAGGTTTCTCATCCAGAAAAAAAGAGGTCATTGTTCCCCTCTACTCATCACTCATTAGACCCATTATAGAGTACAACGTCCCTTTTGGTATGTAACTCACAAGATATCTACAACTGGAAAGGCCACAGAAATACCTCATAAAGATGATTAGTGGCCTCAAACAGATGCCCTACGCAGACTGTCTCAAAAAAGTCCAGCTTTACTCCGTCACATATCGCCTACTCAGAGGCGATCTCTGCCCAACATACAAAGCTATGTCAAACCCAGAGCTGTTGGACATGCTCCACAAAGAAATCCCAATCGCTCCGAGATACACACTCTAAGGACCTAAACCTTGTCACCACAATAAACAGAACATGTTGGAGGGATAGATTCCTGTCCCAGAGACTTCCCATACTCTGGAACAGACTACCTTTCTATGTCAAACAGAGCTCCTCATTAGTACTCTTCAAGAAAAATGTTGATGATTGGATGGGAAATAGGAAATTCACCCCAGGGATCACTTCTGTGGCTCTGCTCGACAGGGGCACAGGAAAATAATTTTCTTGGGTGGTAAAAGCCAGGGTACCTTTTTGGCTAGGCTTATATAGGCCCTAGGGCTAATAGCCTAGTACCTACCTATGAACTGTCAAAGGGTACATCACAAACATGCATCAAAAGGAGCCTGGAGTGGTAACCTTTAGGGATAAAAACCAGGATTATAATCCCAGTTGAGCCAAATTCAATTAGCAGTTCAGCAGTTTGACAGTGCAATCCAGGTAGTATGGGCATGCCCAACTAAGGGGGAGAGGGAGGGGGTGCAGCCTGAAGAGGCAGACATAAGGCTTGTAGAAGCATGCACCAATTTGAGGAGGTACTGTGAGCCACAATGGTAATGCGGATTTGCTTGTTACTCTCTGCCAGTGGAGTGGGATTAGGCTAGTACTAACACCCTCAGTTTCCAGGATGGTGGAAAAGGGTACAATCTCCCTGATGCCTGCCTGTATGATGACTCTTACTCTACAGGATCAGGTGAACCTCCACCATTAAGAAACAAATGGAGGAGGAGGCTTGGTGCTTGGAAGTAGAGGGAAAAAGAATTAGAAAACAAAATTCTGTAAAATGCACCACAGATCTTCTAAATCCCTATTTCTAGGGGCCAGTGGACCCCCCCGACCCCAAACAGCATTTAACTATTTCCCTACAGATCTGAAATCCCTGTTAGTATAGTCAGCTAAAAAGAGTTGTCTGACTTTATAAATATTTATCGCTCACATATTTTCATTTTCCCTTAATTTTTTAGTTCAAGGACACTCTTCTTCTCCTTGAAAATTTCCTGTGGATGCCACGAGAGCTTTGAAACTTGTTACCTCATTTTATGCTTCGGGTATTTATTATCACACATAACCCATACCATTAACTACTTCTCAAAGTGGTAACTAAACAGGAGGAGTGCCTGCCAGCTTCTTTGTAGAGAAATGTCCCCTTTCAATTTGCATCATAGGTCAGGTGATGGAATTTGTTAAGCTGTGTTGTTCTGGACTATATCAACAGTATTTTATACTCAAATTAGTGCGCTACTTTATTTTTCTCTAGACATAAGTTACTCAGTTTGGTTTGAGACTGCAACAACATTCTGTATTTTACCTGTTATAGAAAATGTCAAGATCAGAGACCCTTGGTTCACTAAAGACCATCTGTGGTGGTTGTAGCATGAGGAAGATCCCAACTCATGAACCCAATGGAAATAATAAACAATGCCAATCTGAAGGAACAGTGTTAGTGGACCAAACTGCAGAAGAGTGTAATCAGCAGGTGGAACTATCTATGACTATTTTATTTAACTGTTTATATGAACTATTTGCATATCTTTTATCCTTGGACCAAAATGAAGAGAGACTACTGTTAACTGCCATATTTACAAATGGCAAGAGCTGGAGCACAGGTAATCTGCAACAAGGCTAATAAATGTCCAAGTGGTATTATTTACAGCTTTACAGTTGCATGAAGAGGAGTGGTTTGGGGAAGATGTGCTTATACTTGCCTGCATTTGTTAGTGAGTAACAATACATGCATTGCCTGAAAGGAAGTTCAGGCTCAGAGGGTTCAACTGTTTGATGGTATCCTTTTTCTTAGAAGCTGAAAATAAGAAATGGATTGTTCGGTACACTCTTCTTACAGAGTTCTAAAGTTACTGTTTTGCTCACAACATAAATTTTGGTAGACTAAAGATACTAAGCCAAATAAATGAATTACTTTTATGGCCAAAGTTCAGCTCAGACTAGATATCACAACATCCAAACACTGGAATGAAGTAAATCCATAAAAAAATGCCCTAGTCTGTTACAACTGTCAAAGATCAAGACAACATCTTGATATAATAAACTCTAATAAGCTCTGGTGTGAGAAATGTAAGCTAGAATATTAAAAGTTCAACCCATCCAGCCAAAAAAAAAATGTTCTTTCAATACATTAAACAGCTTTATGTACAGACAGCAGCTTTACAGGAGATATACCTGGATAAGGAAAAACATCAAAAATTGTAGGTGTAGGTGAGATAGATCGGTTGCTTCTTCCTTGCAAGATGCCAGAAAAGAAACACTGCTCTGTTTGTGAGCAGGACTTCCTCCAGCACAACTGAAGGGACTTTATGTGGGTATAAAAGATGGCGTTATTTGAGGAGTAAATGCACATTCTTTGGTATGTATTATGTGACACTAAACATCTATATTTAGCAAAGAATTTACACACACACACTACAGTTATTCTTGGATCACACTCCCCTACAGCTAAATGTTTCTCTAGTACCCACTCTGATCTTCGATAATAAACTGAGGACCTTCAGTGTCTACTTATAACAATATACATTCCGAGAATGGTGTTGAGATCTGCACCTTGTTAATATTACAGTTATGGTGGTGGTGCAAAGGGTACAAGTGTAGCTGACATACAGAATACATTTAAAATGGCTTTGGCTGTAAAGGTTAAAAGTGTGTGTGAAGACTATGAGAGAAACGAAAAGATGGGTTAAAAGAGAAGGGAGCAAGCCTAGCCTTATGATTACTTTAAAATAAGCCACAGATCAATCCGAAGACAAAACAAAGAATAACAAAACATAGATGACAAAAAAAAGAATTACACAATATGGGAAAGAATAAAACATAGGAGAGAAAAGGCAGAATTAATATAGGATTTTTTGAAGTAAAATCTAGAACAGAAGCTGCCATTAAAAAAAAAGAATAATTAGCGAAGTGTGTAAAATATTGCATGATAACTATAAGAATCAATCAGAGGAGGTTAGAAAGAACTGGGAAGACAGATTGGATAAGCAATTCACAAAGAAACAATGGGAGGATATATGCAATGTCTTCCAAATATGCAACAAAATCTAGAAGTTTTTAGGATTTTTGCCTGGATATGTTTACATAGATATTTTTATACCCCAAGTAGACTCCAGAAAATATTTCCTCGGGTAGACAGCAAATGTTGGAGGTGTGACGGGGAAAAAAGAGGTAATTGGGAACATATTTCCTGGGAGTGCAGTGATTTGGTGAACTTTAAGGATTCCCTGCGGAATGCACTGTCGGGGATGCTGGGTGGGCAGATTGGTCTGATGAGGGAGATGATTTTTCTGAGTTACGATACAGAATTGGAATTACCTATACATAAGGCCAAAAAACAGCAACTATGAAAACTATAACATTTTATATACTTTGTACATTTTAAACTTAACAGTTATATTTACATCTTAACTTATACTTAGTATTGTTATTATTGTTTTTAGTGTTTTAATGAGACACTGAACAAATATTAAATTTGATTGGTCATGGGGGGTGACCAATAAAGTTCTTATTTATAAGAAAAAAAGCGCTTATTTGTTATATAATAAAATTTTCTCTGTTCGTGCCTAGTTTGCTTCCTGCCATGTTTATATTTTTGGAGTACTTTCAGTCCATTTTCACTGCGAGCTATACATAAGGCCTTGCTGTCCCTCATTATGGTGGCTGCCAAAAAAGCAATTACTAGAAAAGGGAAATCAAAATCTAAACCAACTTTATCAGAAGCAGTGAATATAGTAACAGATAAAACAACTGGAATTGAGATCTTTAGGAAAAAATGCAGAAGCAAATTACATAGGGAAAAAAAAGGAAACTGTGGGAACAATACATACATGGGAGGAATGAGGATTAAACATAGGCAGGGCTTAAATGAGCTATGTAATGTTTGACTAAAAACAACTGGGTAGATTATAAGCAATGTATAATGTTTGCAACTGGGAGTTTGTCATTGTGGTTTGCAATGTAAAATGCTTCCAACTAGGATTGTGTCAGTGTGGTTTGTTTTCATTTATATAAATAAATATGACTGCTTATGTCATAAATGATGGTTTAATAAAGATGCTTCTTGTTTAAAAAGGGGGGGTCAGGAACTGAATAATTTATGTACTGTTGCTTAGGTTATATTATATATAGCAATATATGTAAAGCATATTTGTTAATTTTAACTTAATACAGTTTGATTACTTTTATACAAATGTAAATGTGCCTATGTCACATGTGATAATTCGGTAAAGGCATTTAAAAATATAGGAGAGAGTTTTTTTTAACAGAAAGGGTTATGGAACTTTCCTTTCAGAATTCTCCTGAGAAACAGAGAATCTGACAGTGAGACTAGGAAGGCAGAGGGTGCAACACATTTAGCTCAGAGGTTTAAGGCTACAAACTGTTAAATAAGCTCTGTCTTATAGACCTAAGTTTGATTCTCTCAATTTTCACTTCCATAATGTGCAACTCTGAGCAAGCCACTTAACCAGACAGTGTTCCCAGATTGCCTCTGAAAAGGGATATTTGCATCCAGTGGGTTTACTAGGCTAATAAATAAAATCGGACATGTACTGTTTCTTATAGGTACAGAAATCCTGTTTTCCTAATGATGCTACTCCTATTATGCAGTAACAGGATGGCAAGAGTCCATCTGCCAAAGCTGTTGACTGATCAAGTTAGAGTTCTTAACAGCACTAATTTCTGCACAAGTTAACTGGAGGTATTTATGCAAGAGGCCTGAGTTTATAAAACTCAAGAGTATAAATGTCTTAACCACAGGTTTTGGATACTGTATAGGGAGATGCTGCTCAAATTTTAGTAAAGCTTTTTAATGACATTCCAGAAACATGGAAAGAAAGTCCGGTAGTAGCAATTATGAAAGAAGGGAAGGATCCTGTTCTGCTGCTTTTCCTACAGACCCATCTCAATGCTTAATCATGAATTCAAGAAAATGTATGTCTCTGAAGCTTGACTAGTAAAATATGTGGCACAGCTATCAAAGTTTGAACAGTAAGGGTTTGTGATAACATAATAAAAGCCTCTCTGCTGCTGACAGATGTTCAGAATGAAGTGGCCAGGTGGTTCTCAAGAGTTGACAGTGAAAAGGCATTTCACAGAGTCCAGTGGTCTTTTCTCAAAGAAGCACTTTTATAATTTGGGTTACTGTGGAATTTTGGGGTGTTTGCTTTTTGAAACCTATAAAGAACTGAGTTTACAGATAAGACCTAGAAAGGTACTTCAAGACCATACCTCTCAACTGTCCAGATTTCAGAGAATACCCAGACTTTTGCCTCTTATTTTTGGTCCTTTGCTCATAAAATTTGTGGTTTTCTGGCAAATCACTGAGCACTGACATCACTAAATATTACTAAATAACGACTGACATGAGCTTCAGATTTCATATTCTTCAGAAATATATAATAATGTAAAATCGGTCATTCTAGCAACTTCCTATGTTTACAGGAGCAATATTTAAAACATGTCTCTATTTTTGAGCCTTTGTCCCTCTATTATTTTTGTCTTTGTCCGTATTTCTTGCACTAAGAGGTTGAGAGGTATGTTCAAGACAATTCTTGTCAACCAACTGTATGAGGCATGGATGCCTGCAGTCCCCATCCTGTATGCATTCTATCCTGAGCAATACGAGGGTTCTATTAGACACTCTTATGATTATGGAATCTAGACTTAATGATTTAGAAATTAAAAAGTACAGTTTTGTACCTACCATAAATGTAGATGTTCGAAGATCCACATTGCTGCAGTCCTAACACTTGGGTAGTCCGCTGTCCCAGTCGGCCCGAATACCAAAGTATATGGCTGACGTCGGTCAAGGTGCATTAGTCTGACGTCAGGACGTCAGGGTACAAATGCGCATGACCGACGTCATATCCTCAGTCTTTTCTTGCCCCAGATGTCAGAAGACCCTAAAAAGATAAGGCCAAAACCAAAAAAAAAAACACCAAACACTCCTGTACCAAATATATGTACAATATATACAAATATACAAAAGTACAACCCCACCCACACAACCACCCCTAAACACAGAGGGGAAGGAGGGAGGGTAAATTGGACTGCAGCAATGTGGATCTTCGAACATCTACATTTATGGTAGGTACAAAACTGTACTATGTTCTTCATCCCACATTGCTGCAGTCCTAACACTTGGGTAGAATCCCAAAGCAGAGGTAAGGGAGGCTGGCAAATCATAAAGAAGCAGGAGCTGTCAACATGCCCTGCAAAATAGCCGTGGCAAAACCAGCCCTAGATTTAGAGTAGAGAGGAAGGTGGTAATACTTAGAGAAAGTATGCACTGAACTCCAAGTAGCTGCCTCCAAAATATCCTTAGTTGCCACCCCCCTTAGAAATGCTGTTGAAGTGGCAGTAGCCCTAGTGGAATGAGGCCTAATCCCAGCTGGAATCTCCTTGCCATGATGGGAATAACAAAATGCAATGCAAAACCCAATCCACTTAGAAATAGTTTGTTTTGACACTGGCTTGCCCTGAGAACTCAAAGCAAAAGAAACAAACAACTGCTGAGACTGCCTAAAATCCTTAGTCCTGCTTAAATAATAACGCAACTGCCTGTGTACATCTAAAGTGTGCAAAATCTTTTCCCCTTATTTTGGGGATCTGCATAAAAGTAGGCAAATGAATAGTTTGGTTTAAAGCCACACTAGAAACCACCTTAGGCATAAAGGAAGGATTAGTGCGTAATGATACCCTATCCTTATGGAAAATCAAAAAAGGCTCAACCGCCATAAGGGCCTGCAATTCAGAAACCCTTCTTGCAGAAGTAATGGCCAACAAAAAAGCAGTCTTCCATGACAAGTACTTCAATTCAGCAGTAGCCGCAGGCTCAAAAGGTTGTAGAGTAAGTTTCTCCAACACAAAATTGAGATCCCAAGCAGGAGTAGGAGCTCTACGTGGGGGTCTTATATTCTTTGCCCCTCTAAGAAATTGCTTGAACAAAGGATGAGAAAACAATGGTGGGTCACAATCATAGTGAGCTGAAATTGCTGCAGCATGAATCTTAATGGAAGAGAAAGACAAACCTTTGTCCAATAACTTAGTAAGATATTGAAGAGCCACACTCAAATTAGGCTCAGAAACCTCCAAATCCTTTGCTGCACTCCAAAATAAAAATCTCTTCCATTTTTCTGCGTACACTTTCCTTGTACTAGGTCTTCTGGCTTCCATAATCACATTCAAAACTTGTTGAGGAAGTTGAGACCTGCTGTGGTTCAAAACAGAATATGCCAGGCTGTTAGATGAAGAGAGTGAAGCTTGACATTGAGTAGATGACCGTCCCTCTGAGACAATAGGTGTGGAATCAAAGGTAAAGGCCATGGAGGCTTCCTTACCAGACTCCTCAGTAATGGGTACCAGTGTTGCCGAGGCCAATCTGGAGCTATTAAAATCATCCTTGGCTTGTCTTGTCTGACCTTTAGGAGTACCTTTGGGAGGAGAGGCAGAGGTGGAAAGGCATACACATGAAGATTTTTCCAACTGAAAGAAAGAGCATCCACTTTCCAAGCTGTGTGATGAAACCTTTCGTGCAAAACTTTGGCAGCTGGTGGTTTAGTGGAGAAGCGAACAGATCTATGTCTGGAGTTCCCCATGACACTGTCAATTTCGAAATACATGAAGATCCAGTTTCCACTCGTGGGGATCCATGATTTGCCTGCTTAACACATCTGCTAAGGAGTTCTGTGCTCCCGGCAGAAACCTTGCCTGAAGAGTTAGTTGCAAACTGAGCAGTCTCCCACAAAATCATTGCTTGCCTGCATAGAGGATAAGAATGTGTTCCCCTTGTTTGTTGATGTACCACATGACAGTTGTGTTGTCTGTTAGAATCAACACCTGCCCTGGAAGAAGTAACTCCTTGAAAGCCATTAATGCAAACTGGACTGCTAACATCTCCTTCATGTTGATATGTAGATGCTGTAGTCTGGCAGGCCACTTGTCTTGTATCCACTTTCCATTCAGATGAGCTCCCCAAGCTATGTCTGAGGCATCTGTCGTTAGAATCTGACTCGCCTCTGGCCGGGTCACAGAGAGTCCCTTGTTTAGGTGACATTCCTGAGCCCACCACAAAAATTCCTTTTGAATGCAAGGTATTATTTGAATGACAGTGTCCAAATCTTGGCAGTGCTGTGTCCATACATTTTTGAGATACCATTGCAGCTTCCTCATATGCAGTTTGGCATTGGGAAGCACCAGAATACAAGATGCCATGAACCCTAAGGCTTGAAGGACTGTCCTTGCAGTCAGCCCGGACTGAAGAGATAGTTGATGGAAGTAAAGGGAAAGATTCTTTTGTTTGTCCGGGGTTAAAAGGCCATCTGGGTTGCTGTATTCAGTCTCACACCCAGAAAGCACATGTCTTGAGAGGGTACTAGACTGGACTTTATTTCGTTCACAGAATACTCCAGGCATCTTAGCACTGCTATCACATATTCCAAATGCTGTAAAAGGTCTTCCTTTTCTTGAGCCAGAATCAGGCAGTCGTCCAAGTAAGGATAGATTTGTATTCCTTTTAGCCTGAAGTAAGCTATCACTGGAGCCAGAACTTTTGTGAATACTCTGCGCGCAGTAGATAAGCCAAAGGGCAATGCAGAGAACTGATAATGTGAATTCCCAGCTCGAAAACGCAGATACTTCCTGCAACTTAGTCTGATAGGCACATGAAGGTAAGCCTCCTTGAGATCTAAAGTTACCATCCAGTGATCTTTGCCCAGCAGAGGTAAAAGCTGTTGTAACGTCAACATTTTGAACTTGGGAATGTCCAGATAAGTGTTGAGGATAGATAAATCCAAAATTGGTCTCCACGTGTTCCCCTTTTTTGGTACTAGGAACAGGCGAGAATAAAATCCTAGGCCCCTTTCTGGCACAGGAACCGGCTGAATGGCCCCTATTTGGAGTAACAGAGAAATTTGCCTGTGAGCCTCTTTTCTTTGTAGAGGAGGAATGTCTGGCATGCCTTTGAAAGGAGGCAAGGTATGGAAATAAAACCTGTAACCGTGGTGAATGATATCCAATACCCATCTGTCTTGGGTAATTAAACTCCAATTTTCTTTGAAAAGTGCCAGCCTTCCTCCCAAAGGTGCTGCCAGACGAGAAAGCTCTGGCAGCTGAAAAGGCAGGTTATTGGGTCTGTTTACGAAAGGGCTGACCCCTGCCCTCACCGGAAGACTGAGCAGGTGAACTCCCTGTTCTAGGCCTAAAAGAACCTTGAGCTCTGCCCCTACCACGTCTAGACCTACCCCTAGACTGGGAATCATAAGAAGGATATGTCCATCCCTTAGTAGGCCAATTTCTACTAAACTTCGGAGGCTGAACCTGCAAAAAATCTTTAACAGTCTGCATAGACTTAGCCTTGTCCTCCATTTTCTTTAAAACTGCTTCCACAGGCGAACCAAACAACACATCAGACTGTAACGGAGCATCCAAAATCCTTGTCTTAACATGCTCAGCTAAATTCTGATCCCTCAGCCAGGCGTGCCTGCGAAGAACAGAACCAGTGGCAGCCACCCTCGAAGAGGCCTGTACAGCATTCAAAACCACATTGCAAGGAATGCTTACCCACCTGTTCAGACACATGAACTAAATCCTGCAACTCTTTACACTCAATACCTTCCGCCAGAGCATCCACCTTAGACTTCAATTGTGAAAGGAGAAAATTTTGGTATTTTAACATGTGGAACTGGCAATTCAAAGCCCTCATGGCTAAAGTGGAAGAAGTACACACCTTTTCCCCATCTATCCAAAGCCCTTGCCTCTTTATCAGGAGGAACAGGATTTTTAACAACAGAAGCCTTAACACCTTTAGGCCCCTGAGAAACAGTTTCTGGGTCTGCCCTAGGACTCTTAAAAAGATACTTATGAGCTTCAGGCACCCTATAATACCTATCCGGTTTAACTGGGGCAGGAGGCAAAGAATCAGGGTTCAGGGAAGCCTCTGCAAAACATCTTCCACCACATCCAGAACAGGAGGTATAGCTAAAGGCCTATGCTGGGGTAAAAACAAAAATTCCCTAAGCCTCTTCCTGGAATCAGAGAAATCTTGACCTTCCCATTTAAAATGCTCCCTCATGGAATGAAGAGTCTCTGAAAAAGAAAAATCCTCAGGAGGAGAAGCCGAAGGAGTAGAATCATCTACATCAGAATCAGAATAAGGAGGGTACTCCTGTAAGTCTTCAGCCGAAGACTCTGAAGCCTCCGAACACTGCTCAAAACTCTCAAGCTCAGGTTCCACCCTAGGCCTCTTATCAGGAGGGGGCATAGAACCTCTAATCATAGTAATCAAATCTTCTGCCATTTTAAGCATATGTTTCTTAGGCAAAGATCCTGAAGAACTAGGAGAGACACCCATTGAAGATAAACCTGGCCTGCCTCTCAAAGAAGCCTTGGAAACAGAAGGGGAGGGCCTAACCACCTTAGGAAGGGAGGGGAGAACAGCCACCTGAGAAGCCCCTTCAGCCTGGCCTACCTCCTGAGAGGACACATCTTGTAACAGTAAAGTCTCTCCCTGAGACTCCAAAGAAACTTCTGGCAGAACCCCCGGCTCCACCGAGCCTTCTAAAGAACCGACGTCCGGGGCAGACGGTTCTTCCAACCTAGGCTTTGCTGCTTTGTCCTTGCGCTTTTTAGACGAAGCGGGCGTCGGAGCATCCGACGGCATTTTATAATTACAACGCTTCCCAAAAACTAACCTGGCACAGTCTAATCTTGTCTTTATAGTGCGTTTGTTAAATCTAGCACAAGAGCGACATCCAACCACGTCGTGCTCAGGCCCTAAGCAAGGTATACACAAGGTATGGTAATCCCTATGAGGAATCTGTTTCCCACAAGAAATACAGTTATTCACTTTTTCTGACATCCGGTTAAATACTGAGGCAAGAAAAAACCAAAATATTCCCCAACGGGGTACTTAGCCAACTTTGATTCGGTCTGAAACTCCGACTTCAGAAAATTTCAGAACGCCAACCTGCACTCGCAATACTGCTTCTGCATCGGACCATGCGGCAAAAAAGACTGAGGATATGACGTCGGTCATGCGCATTTGTACCCTGACGTCAGACTAATGCGCCTTGACCGACGTCAGCCATATACTTTGGTATTCGGGCCGACTGGGACAGCGGACTACCCAAGTGTTAGGACTGCAGCAATGTGGGATGAAGAACATCTTCATTATACACAGATGGCATAATTGTTTTTACTGAGCCTTGATAAAGACCTCAGAGCACTTGGTACAAAAAATTAAGATAAAGCATGGTCTATTTCAAGTAATAATGCTCTCTCTCTCTGAGACCGACACAGCAATGCCCTATATATACAATACTTAGAAGATTGATTTAGACCCTGCACAATACTGTCAGTACACAAAACATAAGAAGAGCTACTGAACACAATTAAAGCAGATGTTAAAAAAGTGATAAAAGATGATTACTCAAACTACAAAAGCAGGTGCAGGTGTTACATTTTATGTCACCCCCTTTTCTTATTTGTGTTCTAGTATTTTCCTCTGAATCTCACTAACCATTTTTAAAGGTATTTAAAAATATCTCTAATGATTTTATTTGGGAAAGGGTAAAATCTGGAGTTTCTTGGGATATGGTGGCCCTGGGAAACAACTGGGTAGTCTTTCGAGTAACAGACCAATATTTGTATTAGCATTCTATACAATCCAAGGTTTTACTTACTGCAACTCCAGTGTTACATGGCAGAGTGGAAATTATTACTCTCTAGTGGGGCTGATTCAGTAGATCTGATTAGGACATCTTTTTACATACACTTACTACAGAGTTAATTTGTTTTAAAGTATAAGGAGACTTATCAGTACTTTTTACAATATACTGATGCACCAAAAAGTTGCAAACTTAATATGATCTTAATGCCAACAGATACCTGAAAAATGGTGAAAGAGGGAGGCAGGCTTGAAAATACAGAAACAAAACAGAATCTGCATAGCATTCTGTATACAAATTAGATGCAGAAATAAATGAATAGATCGGAATGCAGCTAGAGAGAAAAAAAAAAAGTTATGTACTCACCATGACGTTCCATCTGTGTTATCCATTTTCATTCTTTCTCAACTAATGGGTTCAGTTCCAATCCCCCGGCTCCAATTCAGCTGTTGCAAAAGCGCATGGCACCAAGAAAACTCTCGAGCTACTCCCTTACCCACAGTGCATCAACTCCAAGTACCTCAGATCTTATTTGCTAATATCAGCAGAAAGAAGTACTGAATTACAGAGAGAGGAGACTATATCTGGACCCATGTGCCAAGGAAGTGGCATAATTAAAAACACTTGCTCTTCCAGGATATTTCAGGGCAGGGGGTTGGTGGGAGGTGGTTGAAGAAGCATGAAACTGGACAACACAGATGGAATGTTATGGTAAGTACATAACTTCTTTATCTGCTGTTGTCAATTTTCATTACATCCTCAACTTATGAGACAGAGTCCCCAGCTACCTAAATCCACAGGTGGACTTGAGGAAGGATATTCCAGAGCACCACTGAACCAAATGATGCTCTACCCCTGGTGACCATATCCAATGTGCAATACTGAGTAGCAAATGTATGGAAAGTAGCCAAAGTTGCTGTTGCACAAATGTCCATGGAAGCTCTACACTGGAAGACTGATGAAGTAGCCATGGCTCTAGTGGAATGAGCTCGTAATGTCTTTGATAAAGTAATGCCCAATGTGTTATATATATAAGAAATACAATCCATAAGCCATCTGGCTAGAGTAATTTTGGCAACAGGTTTTCCTAGTTTCATGTCAGACAGAGAGACAAATAATTGGTCAGTCTTTCTGATATTTTCTGTTCTGTGCAGGTAAAAACGTAACTATTTGTGGATATCCAATAAATGCAACTTGTATTCACCTTTGTTAGAAAATCTACGGAAGAATACCGAAAATTGACAGACTGATTAATATCAGACTCTGAAACCACTTTAAGAACTAATACTTCCTTTCTCCCTAAAGTGACCCTTGTCTGTGTGAAAGATCAAGTAAGACAGTTTCGAAGACAAGGCCTGAATCTCTGAAATTCTTCTGCCAGAAGTAATGGCTACTGGAAAATTATTTTCCAAGAGAGATACTTGAGGTTGCATATAGCTGCAGGTTCAAAGGGGGGTTGAGTAAGTTGCTGCAGAACCAGATTAAAGTCCCATGGGGGAGTAGGGTGACTAAAAGGAGGCCACAAAAGAGGAGTACCTTGCAAAAAGTTTTTGCATAGTCTATAGGAGGCAACAGAAACACGTTCAAATCCTATGTGAAAATATGAGATCACTGCTAGCTGGGCCTTCACTGTGGAGGATCTAGCTCCTTCTTTAAAAAGTAAGGTTAAAAATTCAAGGATGCTATGCCAAGGAGCCGAAAAGAGATCAATGTTATTTTTGTGGGCCCAGTAAGCAAATGTTCTCCATTTACTGGAGTAGAGTTTATGTGAAGATAAAAGTATCTGACAGACTAGAGAGAAGAGCACAGCTTGTCTTGCTATTAATGGAACTGGAAAAGCTAGGCAGTCATCCTGTGGTTTGGTTTGTCTGGATGAATCACGCCTGTCAGATGAGACAGAAGGTCTGAAATTGGATCCAGAATCCACAGCTGGTGAATTATGTGATGGCCTCCCCCTGGCCCAGCAATCAAGGAGCCTCAATTCTTACCACTAACACCAGAGAGGGCGTCTCATAAGGGAGGAAAAGATAACAAATACACACAGTAAAGTACAATTTTCCTTAAGTGCACACAGAGATCACAATCAGTCTGGGGCTGGTTGCTCTCTTGCTTTCAAGGTCCCCAATAAGACTCCCCCCACTGGTACAGCTATAGGGTCCAGATCTCAGCCTAGCTGGCAAGCTAACCTCCAGTACCCTCTCTGTCCAACCAGTGCTTCATGTCCCTGCCCAAGAAGCTGACACAAACACACACACTTTGAGATAAGTATTTATACAACTTCATAGACACTCCTGGGAAAGGCTGACACAGACTCTCCTGCTGTGCCCCTTTACCCAGACTATACAGTAGTAATCACTGCCACCACCAGCTAATAATTATCAGCTACCCAAAGGCCCTTAAAAGGGTGACCAATTATTACTGTGCAATATTATTAGCCAATAGTAATGCAACATAAGCAATCTTAAGGCTTTGGAAGGGCTTATTACAGGATCACTTATAAGCATGCAATGTACTCTAGAGCTTAACTTAGCTCTATACAAACCAGCCACATGTAAAAGGTTTTAAAATATTTAATAATAAATAATAAAGACACAAGACAATACTACTACAATACAATGCTACTCGAGTTCAGAGATCACACAAAAACTTAAAATAATTCCGTAGTACAGTTCTGACATAGCAGAAAAGCACTTAGTCTAAACTTTATAGTCTTAGCTATTTCTACAAGAAAACATACTTCTAAAGTAACTTACTTAAGACAACAGGCAGTGCTGAGGTTGGCTATCACTACAAACATGCTTAATAATTTCTGGTTCTCACTGTTTAAATTGAAACTGCAGTTCTGATAAAACATTACATTATTTGTTCACACTTTCCTGGTTCCCAGGCCACAGAAACTACATTTACATTCTTTTACACTGAGAGCAATAAAGGACATTACACATGTAAATTCTGGTCATTAACTTTAGCCTTAAAACAATAGGCAGGTTGCTTACTCAAGACTCATCCAACTTCAAATTCTAACTTCAAAGAACATACAAAACATAATTTTAATTTCAAAAACATTTAAAATGCTTGGCTTAGTTTTTCTTACAAGCAGATGGCAATGTTGCTACATTCTTGAAGTTCACATTTTACAGTGTTTTCTTTCATTTAAGAAACAAGCCTGTATTTTATATTTATATTTACAAATGCCAGAATTATGCATCAAATTCTATTTGACTAGGCCGGCAGCCTTCACCTCTTTTCTACCAGTCTTCACAGAGTAAATTAGGCCAAAGGAAAGGGAATCAAATCTGTCAAGGCTAAAAAGGTGCAATGAGGATAACTTTGCTCTCCTACATGACAGCTTTCTGCAGAAACTTGGAAATTAGCGGGATTGGTGGGTAGGCATAAAGAAGGCCAGGGAGCCAGTTGTGAAGCAGAGGATCTCTCTGCGACTCCCCTGTGTGGGTATCAGGGCAAAGTAGTTGCTGCACTTGTTTAGGGGAGAAGTGAAAGGATTGCAGCAAGGCTGGACCCAAAGACTAAAAAAAATCATATCCTCCATATTTTCATTGACAGACCATTTGTGAGGCAGAAGAATGCAACTGCTCAGCTTGTCTGCTATCACATTTGACTTCCAAGGAATGTGTACTGCGATGAGAAAGCAGTTAGATGAAATTGCCCATTGCCACACTCTGAGTGCTTCTCAACACAAGGGGTAAGATTTGGTCCCTCCTGACTATGTACCAAACTAATGACATGTTGTCAGTTTGAACTGCAATCGTCCAAGAGGGGACAGCTTCTTGAAAGGCCTGCAACTCTAAAAGCTTCACTTCTGGGGACCAAGTGCCTTGGACTGTCTTACCCAAGTAATGCCCACCCCCCAACTGGGAAGTGTCCGTGGTCACTATGGCCATGGGTTGAAGGGGAATGAACTGACAGCCTTGTAAAACCTCTTATGATCGACTCCACCACCTGAGATCTCTCCTGCAAATCTAAGTAATACATATCAAAGTTGACATAGGTTGATAAACTGCTGACTACTGTGTGGCTAGCATCCACTGTAGAATCCTCGTGTAAAACCTGGCTAATGGTACTGGAGTTATTGCCACTACCATTGATACTAGGGTCTGAAGAACCAAGAAGGCAGAGACCTGGTGCTGCAGATTATTTTCCTGACCCGTGTTCTTAAGGTCTGAAGTCTTACATGATGCATTGACCCTATCATTGACTTTGTGTTGAACAATGCTCCTATAAACTCCCACTTTTGAGTAGGTTCCAAATGACACTTTCTGCAATTTACAGTTATCCTCAGATAACAGCATGTCTGAAGAACCTGATTTTTTGCCTCCACTGCTTGATGCCTGACTAGGGCAGTAATAAGCCAGTATAAATATGGAAACACCCAGAATCTTTGCAGTCTCAAATGAGCTGCTGCTACTACTGCCATACATTTGGTGAATGCCCTGGAGGCTGTGGTGAGTCCAAAGGGCAGAACTCTGAATAGGTAATGACTGGCTCCCAGCCATAAGATTAAGTACCTTCTTGACTCCCTGTTCATCTTTATGTGACTGTCCACATCCCGAAGGCATAATGAGCACATCCAATCATCCTTTCCCAGAAATTGGAGACTGGACTGAACCTTGACCATCCAAAACTTGCTGTGTCAAACTGATTTGTTCAAGTTGCTGAGATCTAAGATTGGTCTCCAGTCCCCCTTTTCTTTTGGTATAAAAAACATCTTGAATAAGTTTTGGATTCTATCTGGTCTGGCAGGATGTCTTGGATGACTCTTTCTAGCAGCTTTCGTATATGAAGTGTTGCTTGCTCCCTCTGACTGGGTGGAACCTAGGGAATTTTTTTTGTTGAGATTGCAGGTGAAAGGGAAAAGGGTATTGTATAACAACTGGAAATGATCCTCTGCACCCATATATCTGTTCTCTCTAGCCAGGCTCTCTGTCCTCCAGAGGGGGACAATCAGGCCTCCTTTCAGGAGCGCTGGAAGGGTCTGTTGAAAAAGGAACCTCTGGGCCCTTGGTTTTGCAGGCCACCTCTGCTGTGAGGGCAGCATCTACCACTGGAGTTTCCCCCTCTACCCCTGGGTTAACCTCCTCCACATGTGTCCTGGAAAGGACCCTGGGACTTTTTGAACCACATTTTCCCACTATCTCATTGATTCCTGGAGAAGGAACTTTGAGATGTGGAAAAATGTATGCCCATGGCAGACAGGGTCTTTCCATCCTTTTTACACCTGGATAAAGTGTCCTTAACTTTGGGGCTAAACAATGATGTTCTGTCAAAGGGACCACTGACAAAAGGAGACTTAAAATGCTCTGCAAAACCACATAAGCGCATCCAGGCATGCCTACTCATGGAAACACCGGAACTTGCTGCCCTTGAGGTTTTTTCGGATGAATGTGAAATTAACCTCATGGAAGAAGTGGAAACTGATTGCAGGGTAGACAACTGAGAATTGATAGATGCCCGTACCTCATCAGAAACATATCCTGAAAGGGTATCAGAGAGTTCCTTAATTAGGTATCTCTAACCTGGTGAAATGTGCCAAATAGTTCACAAATCTTAAGGCGAAGGTCAATGAAGCACAGACACACTTCCCAAACTTGTACATCACCCAAGACTATTTGTTTGGTGGATGGACAGTGAAACTCTCTTCGGATAGTCTCTTTTTAGTGGCCACCACCATGACCATGATGGCATCAAGAGGTGCACCTTTTGTCCAAAACTGTCTTTTGGTGCTGTTAAAATTTGGTCAGGTCTCTAGGGGTTGGCTCAATGGTGTCCTGGGTCTTCCATACTCACCAAAAGATCAAATCTATGAGGTCATATGTGGACAGACTTACCCAGGAGGTAGATGGGCTGGTACTGAACACCTCCAGGAATACAAACTCCACAGATAAAGGGTTTCTGGACTTCCAGTCACCTCTCTGCTTCAAGGTTTCAAGGATGTCTCCACATTGGTTATCTTCAGGAGGTGACCATGGGGACCCTTCACCTAGAAAGTCTGCATCTTCAGTGACTGACTCCTTGAAGGAGTCTAAGTGCTTCCACTTACATGTTCTCTTCTTAGGGACCTCTTCAGTGGAAAGCTCTGGGAAGGAATCAAAAGAGGTGGGAACACACTGCTGGAAAGCCTGGGGGTTTTGGTACCAGCTGTCCCTGTGAAGAGGATAGATGACACTCCAAGCGAAGAGATGGCAAAGCCTGTAGACTGAGGTTCCAAGGGGATGGAAACAGTCTTTAGTCTTTGTTGTAGATGGAGACAAGGCCATCTCCATGACCTCACAGGCAGACACCCACACAGAGGATCAGGATCCCAGGTTAGCAAGGGGCAAGCCTCCGGACAGAAGTCCTTTCCTGCTCTGAGGAGAACTCCCCTAAGGCTGAAGTCGGAGCTGAAGTAACCTGATCTGAGGCCCAAGGTGCAAAGATGGCTTTGAATACTTCGGAGTCGACTATGACACCCTGGATCCAGACAGGGTAGTTCTGACTCAGACAGTTCTCTGGATCCAAAGTAATTGGAGAGCTCAGAGCAAGCTTCAGATCCAAGGATAAAGAAATTCTTGGATCCAGTTCAGATGGACCCGGATGACTTGGACCTGGTATCTCCAAAACCAAGTACAGAGCCTGATGAGGAACTTGTAAAAGGGGTGTAGTGGAAGGTCAGATCTCCTGACCAAAATGGGTAGGAGCTAACAAGATGTCTGACATGCTCTGCACTGATGGAATCCTTTTCACTAACCTGTCATAATTTTCCGTAAGGCTCCTTTAAGAGTGAGTGGACACAATGGAAGGAGACCTAGGTCTCTCCAAAAAGGAAAAGGAATCCTGGATAGAACAGGGTCCACTGAGGGAGAGTATCTGGTCCTTGGAAAGGGTTCCAATTGAACAGTGGTTCTGACGTTTTTGGTGTCGGATCTGGAGAAGTCTGATTTAAAAAGTGCCTATGCCTCTTAAGCTTTGGATCAGAAGGTGAAGTTGGATCCAATAGCCCTTTTGTCATGTGTTTTGGATCAGTGTGTGAAGTCAGATCAGACTAATTGGTAACTTTCTTTTTAGGATGTGAAGAGTCAGTTGTATCCAAAAGAAGTCTTTTCTTAGATTTTCCAAACAATTTAGTAAGTTGTTGATGTAATGGGAGATAGAGTCTTCTTTGTTTTCTCAGGGCAAGCTCCAGATAAGGTCTCAAATAAACAGGAAGTAATCATTTGAGAATCAATTTATTCTTTCGCTCCACCAGATCCCTAGGATTGAAGGAGCGACAAATAGAGCAATCCTCCTGGAGGTGGTGGGGCCCTAAACAATAAACACACAGAAAATGTGCATCTGAAAGCGGTATCTTGTGACCGCACTTGGTGAATTTTTTTAAAACAGCCGGTTTCACTGCCACACTGACACCAAACATACAAAAAGTCTTTTAAAAAGGAAAGGACAGATAGACCATATATATATATATATATATATATATATATATATATATATATATATATATATATATATATATATAGGAATATTTACTATTTTTTAAAGGGAAAAAACTAAGACAGGAGATACACATATAGTATAAGGAAATGGAGAGTGTACTAACTATAGTACAGAAGCATACAAGTACAATGAGGTAAAAAATAGAGAAGGCTTTAGACAATATGGTAAGTTTAAATAGTAATTTGATTGAGAAAAAGAAAAAAAAGGAATTTTAAGGTGAAAAAAATTAAACTTATCTTTAAAGTTGAGTCCCTAGAGAGCACCGTAACACCATGCCAAGACATCAATATTTATGAGCTGGAAATAAATTCCCAACCAACAAAGTATTGCCTAAATAGTACAGCTCATAGGGGATTAAAAAATTAAACACAGAGACCACAACAGTGTTTAAGGAGCCCTGGGTTATAATGCTAAAGTGTGCGGCTCCTCAGATGACAATGAGGACAGTTGGTTTACTTCAAGATGGCTGCACATTGAGTAACAGCTTGTTTCTGGCTGTGTGAAAACAAACTCAGCAGAGAACGCAAGTAGACTTGTGTTTATGGGTACATTTCAGTAACTGGCTAGTAAGTGCTCTGCCTGGATGACAGGAATACAGAGGACCTAGAAAAAAATCAGCTACAAAATGTGAGGAAGAAACACTGATTGGGGAAAGTTCTGCAACTGTTCAGCAAAATGCAATGCAACCATTAGACTAGACTTCCAATAACCTACAGGAAGATATAAAACACCTGCATACAGACCTGGGTAAAATAAACAAAACAGTGATGGAGTATATTAACACAAACAAGAAAAGGCTGGAAGAAACAGAAGAAGCTTTAAACAGATATTCAGTTGAGATGATAAAGCTGAAAAAATCAGAAGTCGAAATGAAGAAAAGGCAGACTGAATATGAGACTGCTCAGGAACAGATTTTCAAAAAAAAAGTTATATACTCACTATAATGTTCCATCTGTGTTTTTCTTCAGTCATCCTTGACAGATGGTGTTTGGTTCAGACATCGGAACCAACTTAGCCGTTACTACAGCTTGGGCCAGCTAAAAACTCTCAAGCTTTACCTCTACCCAGAATCTCTCTCTCTCTATTACCTCAGATCGAGTTTGCAGAAAAGATACCGAAACACATAAAAACATAAATGCTATATATATATATATATATATATATATATATATATATATATATATATATATACACACACACACACACACACACACACACATACATACACACACACACATCATAAAAATTAACGAAACAACCACTGAAGAAACACACTGCAGAAAAAACAGTACCAAAAATAGAAAAAAATCAGCGAGGTCGCCATGGATTCAGGCATAAATGACTGCTTGTTCCATAAATAAAAATGTAAGAGACTGTAGAAATATAACAGATAAAAGATAAACACTTTTGGGTATGAAGACCCTTCTTCAGATCGATCATAGAACTGTTACAAACACATACTTAAGATATCTATTAGCCAATCAAAAATGTCATTCCTAGTGCCAAAAAATATATGACCAATCATTACATAAGTATTAAAAATACACTAAAAGTTGAGTTATTAGAGCACACTGATTGGAAGAAGGCAATAAAACATAAATCTAGTATCATTGGTCTACTACCAATCATCTAAAAGCATTCAGCATTCCATCCAATAAAAAACTAAAGACTGGCATCCAATGGTTATTAAAAGCATTCCATAAACCAACAGCTGTACTACTAACAACCACTAATCAATGAAAGCTACTACATTTAAGTATGTATAAAAAAACATGCGTCAATGATTTCTACAAAAAGCTCAACGTTGATCCATTAACGAATAACATTCTTTTCTCTTTGCCAATCAGCGTCTCATTCTCATCTCACATCAAATCAAGGCTGCAGATCTTCTAGCCATTGAAAGCAGTACTCTGGTCGCTCAACGTCAATCACAGTCAACCTGAAGTTAACTAAACATAAAACTGAAGTGGTGCTTGGATCCTGGTTCTACGTTTTTTTCAGCTTATCGGAGACCTTTTGGGCTTGCTTTGTTGTTCCATAAAACTGAAGTCAACAGTGAAGAGTCCATAAACAAAAAAAATAAATTAAAATAAAAATAAAAAGTATTCAGTCTGCTGGTAATTGTAAATGTAATCGCCAGAAATCATTGACGAAAACCATTACTCTACTAAAATCAACATCTACGTATGCATACTTGAAAGCAGTACGATATAAAATGCACTAAAGTGCACAAAAACATATCTAATGAATTATACATAGAAAACCTCTTAGTCAAGTGTATCATTGGCTGATGGCATTATGTTTTCTCAAGACTAACTAGATATAACCATTGCATTTCACAGCAAATCACAGTGTCAGACTTCTAGGCCAATGAGAATGATTAGCTAGCTGTTGACTGCAAATCATACATAAGGTAATACACTGCAAGATGTAAAAATAAATCCAAGCAAAAAAATATATCTAAAACATCACAGCTGAATGCGATAACATCAATGTGCGATGTCTTTAGATGACTGAAAAATACAATAAATAATAAATGTAATGGATCCAGAGAGCCCATTACATAAGTCAAATGCATCACTCAACAAAAGCACAGCATATTTACAACAAATCAAATCTTAAACCTCTAAACCAATAAAAGTTAGCATGTTACTAACGAACAATCGTATGTAAGATAATGCATCACTGACAAATTCAAACAAATGTCATTCAACAAATGTGCAGCATTTTCACAGCAAATCAAGCCTTAAATCTCTGCACCAATGAGGGTGGTTGGCATGCTACTACCTGCCAATCGTGTACAAAATAATACATCATTAGCAAACCAGACAAGGGTTCGCATTTAGAATACATCAGCAAGGAGTTCATATTATGCTCGGTCTACTTAAAACACTACAATTAACTGCTCTCACAGTAGAATTAAAATGTTATTGTCTTAAAAGTGGTAATGTTTGCAATACAGTATGACATTAAATACTGAAAAACAAAAAACATAAAAATAAATACTGATAAAAACTGCTTATAATCATTTACGTATTCTACGTCCTTTCAATGCAGGTTTAATGGATGTATTCTCCTTCAGGCCTGGGTATTTGTCTGTTTGAAGTTCAATATCCACTTTATTTATTCACATTCTGTTCTAGCAAACATATCACCTGTATATATATATATATATATATATATATATATATATATATACACACACACACACATATATATATATATATATATATATATATATATATATATATATATAAAATATTTGTAAGGTAAGCCAGATTGATCCATTCCACCAAACGATCTTTAAGGATGGGGGGGGGGTCAAGGATGAATGAAGATAGACAACATGGATGGAACGTTATGGTGAGTACATAACTTCTTTATCTGATGTTGTCAATCTTCATTCCATCCATGACAGGTGGGACAGAGTTCCTGGCTATCTAGAATCTTGGGTGGCATCATGGAAGGATATTCCTGAGCACCACTGAGCCAAAAGACAATTGCCCCCTAGAGACCAGAGCCAGTTGTAAATGAGTAATAAAGGTATGGGAAGTAGCCCAAGTAGCTGCTGCACATATGTCGTCCATTGAAGCTCTAGACTGAAAGACAGCTGAAGCAGCTATAGACCTTGTGGAATGTGCTTTAACAGGTGTAGGCAAGGTTAATTTGTTTTTATCATAAATAAATTAAATGCAGTCTTTCAGCCACTTAGAAAAAGTAACCTTGCTGACTGCTTTGCCCAACTTTGCTGTGGAAAAGGAAGCAAACAGTTGACTCAACTGCCTAATGTTTTTTATTCTGTGAAGATAAAAACGTGGATGTCTATGGACGTCTAATAAATGCAGGGCGTACTCTACTTTGTTAGAATGATTACGGAAGAAAACTGGTAAGTTAATTGTACGGTTAATATTAGTCGTTGAAACAACCTTGGGTAAAAAGGATGGGTTCTTTCACAAAGATACTCCATCTTTATGGAAAACAAGGTAAGAAGGCTCAAATGATAAGGTCTGGATCTCTGAAATTCTTCTGGCAGAGGTAATGGCTACTAAAAAGAGTGCATTCCAAGATAAAAACTTCAGATCACATTACACAGAGGGTTTGAAAGGAGAGTGCATCACTCGACAGTACTAGGTTAAAATCTCAAGGAGGAGAAGGATCTTTGAATGGGGGCTTTATCAGAAGAGTGCCTCTGAGGAACAATTTACAAAGTCTATGACAGGCTAAAGAATGTTCATCCAAGCAACTGTGGAAATTAGAGATGACAGCTAATTATACTTTGAAGCTCCCGTGTTAAATACATAGGTTCATAGGTAGGTACCAGGCTATCGGCCCTGGGGCCTATACAAGCCCATCCAAAAAGGTACCCTGGTTTTTGCCACCCAAGAAAATTATTTTCCTGTGCCACTGTCGAGCAGAGCCACAGAGGTGATCCCCAGGGTGAACTTCCTATTTCCCATCCAATCATCAAGATTTTTCTTGAAGAGTGCTAATGAGGAGCTTTCTTTGATATAGATATGTAGTTTACTGCAGAGTATGGGAAGTCTCTGGGACAGGAATCTATCCCTCCGGCATGGTCTGTTTATTGTGGTGACAAGGTTTAGGTCCCTAGAGCGTGTAGCTCAGAGGGATTGGGATTTCTTTAAGTGGAGCATGTCCAACAGCTCTGTATGTTAGGCAGAGATCACCTCTGAGTAGGCGATATGTGACGGAGTAAAGCTGGAGTTTTTTGAGGCTGTCTGTGTAAGGCATCTGTTTGAGGCCAGTAATCCTCTTTGTGAGGTATTTCTGCTGCCTTTCCAGTTGTTGTAGATGTCTTGAGAGGTACATACCAAAAGGGGCGTTTGTACTCTATAATGGGTCTAATGAGTGATGAGTAGAGGGGAACAATGACCTCTTTTTCTGGATGAGAATCCTTTTGTGATGAGATGTGCCACGTAGAAGGATTTCCTGACTACTGTGGCATTGTGATTATCAAAGGAGGGACTACTGTCTACCTGTGTCCCAAGGTCTCATCACACTTTCGGTGTTAAGTATACTACCGCCTATGTTGTAGTTCATGGGTACAGAGTTTTTACCAAAGGGGATGACAATGCACTTTTTGGCATTGAGCTTGAGGCCATGGCTTTGACACCAGGCATCTGTCTCAGGGAGGCCCTTTTGTAGGATGTCCACATTGTTAGGAGTTTTGATTATGGCTCCTAGTTTGCAGTCATCTGTGAACTTCGTTAGCCAAAGACCTTCTATGTTAGCCTGTACTTCAGAGAAGTAGATAACCAAACAGGAGAGGACCCAGGACTGAACCCTGTGGTACTCCACTTGTCACTGGTCTGAAGTCGGATTTGGAGTCTGCTACTTTCACAGTGTGGGTTCTGTCAGTGAGCCAGTTGGCAACCCATCTTGTGACATAGGAATTTTTACCTAGTTTAGTGAGTTTATCTATAATTCCAGAGTGAGGGTTGGTGTTGAAAGCCTTGGCAAGATCTAGATAGGCTGTGTGAACCACCTTACCCTTGTCTACGGCTTTGGTGACTGCTTCAAAGAACTCTATCAGGTTTAGGAGACATGATCTGCCTTTTACAAACCTGAACTGGGTAGGGTCCAGAGTTTGGAGATTACCAATGTCTTTGTTTATAAGTTCCATGATGATATGTTCCATGGCTTTGCAGACCAGGCTCGTCAGGCTAATGGGGCGGTAGTTCCCGGGGTCCGTGGTGGCTCCCCCATTGTGGAGTGGGATAACTGTCACTGTGTGCCATTCAGCAGGCACAAAGCCTGAGGTGAGGCTATGATTGAATATGGTACTTAGGCGGGGTGCCAGTTCGTTCTGTAGTTCGTGTAGAACTCAGCCTGGGATGTTGTCTGGTCCCATGGATGCTGTGTTCTTGGCTTTGGAGAGTTTAGATTTTTCCTGTGCAGCCGTGATTACAGGAACTTTGCATTCTTCCGGTATAGAGATGGGCTCTTTAGGGGGTGAGAGTAGGGTAAAGTTAGCACCGAACCTATCTGCCAGGATGTTGGTAATATCAGTTGGGTCTGTATATTTAAGTGCTATTGTGCTGCAACTCAGAGCAGATCTGAGTGTTGCTATTGAGATTCTTGACATAGCTATAGAATGCTTTGTGGTTGTCTTTAGAATCAGCGGCGATTTTGTTTTCGTAACTAGCTTTGGAGGATTTTATCAGGGATCGCAGCTTCTAACTGAGGCTGACCAGGGAGCTCCTCCACTCATGGGATTTTACTCTCTTTTGCAACAGTTTCTTCCTTCTGTTGTACAGTTTGTTTATGGCAGGGGACCACCAGATTGGCTTCCTTTTTTTTTTTTTGGAGGATAGCGTCTTGGTTCTGTTTGGGATAGCACGATCCATGCACTCATGTAAGTGCTTATAAAGTGCAATTGTGTAGGATTCAGTAGTCGTAGCTGTATTGTCCATCTGCATGGGTTTCATGAAGTTCATCACTTCCGTCTTAAAAAGCATGAAATTGGATTTGGAGAAATTTTTTTACCATGGTTTCCCTAATGGGGGGTGGGGGTGGGGGGGCAGGCTGTGGATATCTAGGGTAATTAGCTTATGGTCGGATCGGACCAATGAGGCGTTGACTTCAGATGTGGAACACCGGTCACTCATGTTGGTAATGACTAGATCTAGGATATTGTTGCCCCTGGTGGGGGTGTGGATACGTTGATCCAGGGCATTAGAGTTTATAAATTCCAGAAAGCGTTGAGGGAAGGAGTTGATACACGAGTAGTTTTTCCAGTTAATGGTGGGGTAGTTGAAATAGCCATTATTAGGGTGTTTGGTTGAACCCTAATATTTTCCACTAGATCAAGAAAAGAGGAGTGGGAATCCTGGGGCATGGTGGGTGATCTGTAGCAAGCTACAATTTGGATTGCAGTTTTGCCCAGAATTAGTTGCACTTGGATAACCTCGGCTGCATTATGCTGAGCAACTAGCCTGGAGGTGTGGATATCCTTAATGAATATGGACACACCTCCACCTTTGGTGTTCCGGTCCAGGTTACATGGCCATAAAGTGTGGTATGATTTATAGCCTGGTAGTGCAGGGGTGTTCTCTGCAGCCTTGAACCAGGTCTCAGTCACTGAACAGATATCGATGTTCTCCATTTTAAGGAGTGCCTCGAATGAGTGCATTTTGAGATTTAGACTTCTAGCATTGAGTAGCATCAATCTCAGTTTTTGCTTGTCTGTTCCTGTTACGGTGGTGAATTTGTCATTTGAACCTTGCCTAAAAAAGGCACTATCGGGGAGGCAAGAACCTTAGCCAGTATCCAGAATCCCAGGGGTGACAGGTGCAGGCTATCTCTGGCAAAGCATCGTGGTCTGTCGACCATGTCATCCCAGGAAGACAGATACTGGATCCTTTCAGAATGGCACCAGAAGCTTAGCCAATTGTTGAAGTCAATCATTTTGTCCTAGTACTGTGGCATCATTCTGGGTGATGGCAGAATGCTACTCGGGGTTAGGGTCATACCTGCCTGGGCTACAGGATCGGAGAGCTCTTCCATGTCTCTCTTCATGTAGTCCAGGGAGGTATGTCTCGGGTCGTTCACACTGACACGGACAATGACAGAGTCATATTTGCACTTGTTGTGGAGTGACCTGAGCACGTGGGTTATGTGGTGGATTCTGGCACCCAACAGGCAGCTGACAGTAACCTTCTCCTTGTTTAGCATGGTGAGTGGGACATTAGTGTGCCTGACTATAGACTCACCTATGACTAGTGTGTTGGGTAAGTGGTTTTGCCTTATTGGCTGTGGTTGAGTGGCACACTGAGTCTGCGGGCTATGTGTCATTTGGGTTGCGTTGGGGGGTTGGAGGTTGCTTGCATTTCTGCTTTGGAGGTCTCTGTTGCTTGAGCAGATTATTATTGAGAGCCTCTGCGAATGTTTTTGTGTTTCTATGTGTGGATTTTGGTGGAGTAGATTTAGTGAGACTATGTGATGAGTGTGGTGTGGTGCAAGTGTTTACCATCTCCTCTTGACTGTCAAGTTCAGTCTTGACTGGAGAGAGCTTTACCTCCAGTTTGGCTAGATAAGTGCATCTCTCACACATTGTAGTGTTGGGTGGTAGGAGAGGGTTGTCTGTGTACATGAGGCAATTTCTACATTGCCCCAAGATGCCCAGATTCATCAGATAGACAGGAGAGAACAGTGGGAGCGGACCCTTGGACAAGCCTGAATAAAAAACTATTTAACTCTAGATAAGTGAGGAGAGTGAGTACAAGAGCTGTTTTTCTCTAAGCAAGTGAGGAAAGTAAGTACCAAAACTGTTTTCCTCTAGGTAATGACAAAGATTGAGTGCTGTAGTAATTAGGAGGTTATTTAGTGCTTACAAGTTCTGAACAAGTGCTGATCACGAATAAGCAAATTCAAGTGCTAAAACTAAGAATATGTATCTGGACTAAACTAGTTACAGGAAGGGGGGAAACAAGTGCAAATGCGGGCTTTTAAATCAGAAAGTTGAGAGAGATGGAAAAACTGCCCAAACGGCCAACAACTACAATTTCTGGGCCAGAACCACTCCTTATGTGGTAGATAGGTTACCTAGTCCTTACCACTCCCACTGATAAGCTAGAAGGCTTCCCTCCAACACAGAAAGCTTGGGGGGGGGGGGCTCAGAAGCTTACATACAGTCCTGGATACAGCAAATCTGTATCTGGACTACACTAGTTACAGGAAAGGTATACATTTATATATATATATATATATATATATATATATATATATACACACAGAAAAGTAGCTAAAACAACAGTAAAAACAATTCAAATGCAGTGCAAGCTAGCACACTTGAGTATGTAGCAATGTTAGACCAAACAGTATAAAAAAATGCAATTAAATTAAAAATGACGAAAAACAAGTGCAGAAGGTGTCTATCGGGTAGAATGAGGTAAAGAGATGGGACTGGGGGAGTGTCTCAGATCAAATAGACAGTGGGGGCAGGCAACTGCAAAAGCCTCCAAATTTAAACAACAACACAGGAATAGGGAGGGTGGGTATGGGAAAACCAGCACCTACAGCAGAGATCTGAAAAACTATACAGTGAAGCAAAAATAACAGTGCACAACTCTGAAGTCAGCCAGCAATGATATAAAATTAGTCAAACCGCAATTATCAGTACACAACTCTGAAGTGCCAGAAAATATGCTCAGCTCTGTATATCTCCAGATAGTTTGAAGAGCACTCTGTCAGGACACAGGAAGGCTCCAGCAATGATATACAGATTTTTACTAAGAGGGTCTAATTTTATGCAAGTAATCCTTGAGATAGTCAGATAACACACAGGATGTAAAACCAGTTATACCAACTTAAGACACAGAGAAATAGGTATAGAAATATACAGTAGCTAAAAAATCTAGGACATGTTATACGGAAAATGAAAAGGGATCGGTTTGCTTTTCTAGAGCCCAAATAGTAAATCTATTCCACTTACTGGTGTACAGTTTTCAAGTGGAAGGCTTGTGAGCCCACTCAGCCTGGTGAACTTTTTTGAGAAGTTTACCAAAGCAATGGATGAGGGCAAAATTGTTCACACTGCCTACCTTGACCTGTCCACAGCATTTGACAATACTCCATTTGGGCATTATTGACAAACTCAAGAGGTTAGGTACAAATCAGTATGTCACCCAGTGGATAGCCAAGTGGCTCACAGACCGGACCCAGGAAGTTATAACTGGGGAGTCCACCTCTACAAAGAGGCCAATCACAAGTGGAGTCCCTCAGGGATCAGTCCTGGGACCGCTCCTTTTTGGCATTTACTTCTCAGAAGTCAAGGCCAATGTCAGTGGTCTCTGGCCGACTAAATTTGCAGATGATTTCAAATTAGAAGCGGTCATTAAATATTACGCTGGCACAAATGTTCTCCAGGTGAGGCTGTCACAGACAAACAACTGGTGTCAGAGCCATGGACTAAAACTAAATGAAGAACCACCAAAGGCAGGAGCTGGGATGCAAGCAAGTTTATTCTGGTACCTCAGCTGAACACAGCCTTCAAAGGAATAACCACTCACATTTGATTGCATCTTTTTATACAAAAAAATCCATCATTAATCAATTAAATAATTAATTAAATAAGTCAGAAGGCTTCAGAATAAAAGGGTAAAGGAAACCTCTCTTTTTTATGACACACGCTTGTTAGAAAAATGTTAGCTTATCTGTTACACCCTTTTCTGAGGATGAGAACGAGTTTTTAGAAGAGTGGAAAGCTGCTTCATTACAGTGTACATTAAGCTGGCTCAAAATCCTTATCAGACATAACCAAAAGAACCTGGGAGCAATCCAATTGCAGATTGCAGAGGTGGAGGAGAATTTATCTAAATAATTTTCCAATGAAGTTTTTTGTGCAACTATGAAGAACATTAATGCAGAGGTTCTTAAATTTGAAACTGAAGTAGTTTCAAGGAAAAAAATAAACTAAACAGGGACATTAATGACTTCAAAAAGAATACTGTATATCTGTGGCAACGCAAGCACAAAAATGGAATACCCAAACCGGAAGAGCTGAAGGAGGTCCCAGAAGCAGTAGAGACTCATCGGTTTTGTCGTCTGATACGGCAACAAGCAGGAAAAGCGTGTCGTTTGAAAGGGTGGATGCTATCGATGATGCCAGTGTCCAGTCGGAGGTTGAAGAACAAGTAAGATGGAATTTTCGACGGGGGAGCAAACGAAAATCTAGAAATAAGGGTCGCAACAGAATATATTGAGAGGAGGACTGTTTCCACTTTATTTACACAGACTTTCAGGTTGGGACATTTTGCTTGTTCAAATGTTGTTTGCAGCAGCGCACAGATGCATATTGTTAATCCAAGTGATTTTTTAGTCACTTATGATATGGAGAAGGTACTTTTAAAGGGAAGTAGATTTGTCCCTACTAAAATACCAGCACTGTCAGATGTATTAATTGATGTTAAGCGTTTCTGCCGAAAGCTGTTTTTGAAAGTATTTTTTGCAGCTAAAGATTCCCATGCTAGAATGAATGTAGTAAATAGTGGAAATGGTAGTAATATAAATGATGTTAAAACTACTTATAATTGCAATGTTTCAAATGAATTTTCTGGCTCACAAGACTCTTTGCTTGACCTTTCGATTTATGACTATGATTCAGAAAGTTTTGCAGTATTGGATGTGGATGTGGATGGGTCTGAATTAGATTCTGTCACTATTGATTCTGGGTGTTTCTTTACAGGGTATGGTAGACTTGAGGTACCTATCTTACCTACTCAAAGTTCTTTTTGTCCACCTAAGAATTCTGTCACTTTAAAACTTTTTGAGAATGCATTATTTAAAAAAATTGAGTGTGAATATGCATTGTTTTTGAAAAAATATTTTGTATTTAACCTTACCAAAACTGAATGGAAAGCCTTAAGAACTATGCAAGGTGTTTTAGATAAGTATGCATTTTGTCAGGCTGATAAAGGTGGAAATTGGGTGATTATGGATAGGTTACATTATTTAAAAATGGTTTTTGATTTATTATCTAATGAACAAGTTTATGTTGAGTTATCTGTTAACCCTGTCTTAGAATTTAATACAGCACTTTTGGAACTGTTAGAGAGGGGTGAAAGGCTAGGGTTTTTAACTAATAAGGATGTTAAAAGACTTTTTATTGTTAGTCCTAAGGACCCTAGCTTTTATGCTTTACCAAAGATACACAAAAAACTTTTAGACCCTCCAGGTCGCCCGATTGTTTCGTCGTGTGGTGGTTTTCTTGAACATGTTGGCATATTTTTGGATAGTCTTCTTAAAAAAGAATTGAGTAATGTTTCTTCACATATCAGAAACACTAATGATTATTGTGAGAAGGTTAAGAATTTACAATGGGACAACACTTTCTATTGGGCAACTGTTGATGTGAAGGCTTTATATACCAACATTAGGACTAAATTTGGTTTAGAGGCAATTTGTAATATTTTGGGGGAGGGCCCACGAACTTCCTTTATTGTTTCACTATTGGAATTTGCATTAACTCACAATTATTTTTTGTGTGAACACAAAATTTTCCTACAAAAGGATGGGACTGCAATGGGGGCTAATTTTGCCCCCACTTATGCTATATTGTTTATGTCATATTTTGAGACCAGTTTTTTGTATACTTTGGAATTCTTTCGTAAAAATGTTGTACTTTATTATAGGTATATTGATGATTTGATTTTTGTATGTACTGGTAATATTATGGAATTTGATGAATTTATTACCAGTTTACACTGTAATAGATGTGGTCTTGAATTTACATACATAGTGAATGCTCGTACTATTCAGTTTTTGGACATTTTATTATATGTGGATTCCAATAATAAAGTCCAATATAGACCTTATAGAAAAACTACTGCAACCAACAATTTTTTACATGCTACTAGTGCTCACCCCAGACACTTGATTGAGGCACTTCCCTTTGGGGAGTTCAAACACACTTTTGAACACACCTCGGAACTTTGTTTATTGGATCATGAATTTATGGAGATTAAAAATAGGCTCTCTATGAGAGGTTATTCTGATTCCTTAATAAATAATAGTATTAATAGGTTATTAAAACCTGACTTGTATGTAAGGAATGAGGATAAAATTCATAATAGAATTAAGAAAGCTGATAGGGTCCCTTTGAATAGTGAGAATAAAGTATTTTTTGTTAACAAATACTCTCTTTTTTCTCCAATTATAAAAAATATTGTGGATTTTTTGTGGCCGATAGTTTGTCAAAATGATGAAATAGGTCTTTTTCCTAAAAGAGTTTGTTTTTCCTATGGAAGATATGCAAATCTGAAGGAAATGCTGAAGTTAAAATCAAGAGGTAGGGAGAGTAATATGTTAAATGGGAGTACTATATTAAATGGTATGTTCAGGTGTGGAAAATGTAAAGTTTGCCCAAAAGTAAAAAATTTATCAGGTAGTTGTATAAATGGGGTAAAATATCAGGCTACTTATAAATTTGATTGTAAATCTTGTGGGGTTGTTTATCTTGTTGGTTGTGGGTGCATTCCACCGAAATATTATATAGGTCAAACTAAACGTCAGTTAAAGATACGAATTTTGGAACATATGGGTGACATTAGGAATCATAGGACGGAAAGTCCCATTTCTGAACATTTCAATAGTGTGCATAATGGTTTGTTGGACTCCCTGTTCTTTTGTGCTTTAGCTAGACCTGATGTTTATAATGCTGGTAACTTTTTACAGAAATTATTGAATCTGGAAAGTATGTTTATATTAACTTTTGGTACTCTTAAACCTAAGTTCTTGAATTTGGAAATGAATTTAACTATTTAAAACTTTGTATTAGATAATTTATATAAATATATGATTGATTCTTTAATATTAATATTGTTGTTACCTGCAATTAACATTGTGTTTATGTGGTGAATGTTTCTATTTAGCTAGCCTTTCTTCAGTGTTTATGAATGAATGGTCCCTTTTATTCTGAAGCCTTCTGACTTATTTAATTAATTATTTAATTGATTAATGATGGATTTTTTTGTATAAAAAGATGTAATCAAATGTGAGTGGTTATTCCTTTGAAGGCTGTGTTCAGCCGAGGTACCAGAATAAACTTGCTTGCATCCCAGCTCCTGCCTTTGGTAGTTCTTCGTATATTTTTTCTTGGTTTTTCTTACTAAAACTAAATGCCAAGAAATGCATAACAGTACTGTTTGGGAAGTCATCCATCCCTGGTAACTATCATATTGACAACACACCCCTTAAAGAGTTGACCCAAAAGTCAGGGACTTAGGGACACACACAGATAGTAATCTAGCCTTTGACCATCACGGGTCTACAGTGGTGAGGAAATCATTCTATGTTGCACAACTTATAAACAAAGGTATGGCACCTAAGTCCAAGGAAGTCATTCTTCCACTGTATTTGGCATTCAGACATATCAGAGTACAATGCCCCTTTTGATATGTACCTAACTAGGCATATCCAAACAACTGGAACATCCATAGAGGTTCCTCACTAAAAGAATACAGGACGTAAGTAATATATCCTATGCAGACCACGTCAAGGTCCTATTCCTGTATTCTGTCTCCTACAAGCTTTTGAGGGGAGATCTATGCCTGGCATACAGGGCATCGTCAGACCCCACTCTGATGGACCTCCTGCATATCCACAAAACAAACAGTACCACAATTACCTGTTCTAAAGACTTAAATATGACCCGCTGGAGAGATAGGTATGTATCCCAGAGACTACCCCATCTATGGAACAGGCTTCCCATCCATGTGAAACAGAGTTCCTCCCTAATCCAATTCAAGTGCAACTTGGACAACCGGATGGGAAACCGGAAGTTCATCCCTGGTTTGGAACTTATGTCTCTGATGCAAACAGGTAACCTGTAAATGGTTCATCTTCCGGGCCCGCACACTTATCAAGGGTATCAAGACTTGTCAGAGATTTGGGATGCATGGTTAGGCTTAAAAAGGCCCTTGTGGTCATTAGCCTAGTAAACGCCTATGAATAACGATAGTTGAGAAGTTACAAGGTAATGTAAAGGGGAGAGAAGTATCAACGATGATACACAAGAGTACACAAGTATACAAAGGAGAAAGAAAAAGGAAATTTAAAAGGAAAAATACAAAAAATTTTATCTAATCCCATAAACACTCAGGAGTATCAGTGAAACTCGACCATTTCGGAAAGCAGTAAACAAGATCTGAGGTAACTAAAAGACAGGGATTCTGGGTAGAGGCGACGCTCAAGAGTTTTAGCTGGTGTGAGCTGTAGTAATGGCAGAGTTGGTTAACCAAATCCCATCTCTCAAGGATGGGCTGAAGACTGACATCAGATTAATAGAATTAGAGAACAGAGCATGTAGGGAAGACCTGAGATTTTCAGCTGTATCAGAGAAGCTGGAAGGAACAGACTGCATTAATTTTATGAAGGCACAAATAAGCTACTGGATTGGTATTCCACAGCAGGAGCTGTTAGTTGAAAGGGTACATTGTGTGTATGCTCCAAACCTGGCTACAAGAAAGCAACCTAGACCTTTAATAGTAAAGATGGATTCCTACCAGCAGAAGGAGTTGATTCTGACAAAATTGTGGCAGGACAACAAAATCCTAAAAGTGCAAGACAGCAGAGTGTTTGTGGAAAATTATTACTCATTGTACACAAGACAGAAGAGGAGCAAATTTATTCCATTATTCACTTTATGTCGAGATGCAGGTGTGAGATTCAAACTGCTGTGCCCAGCTCTCCTCATGGTATTCTTCCCTGGAGGGACAAAATCATTTTTTGATGAAGTACATGCTAAGGAGGTAATACAAAAGTTTGTCCAGCAAAAAGTAAAATGTGAAACAAAAGGAGATTCTGCTTCTTGTCCTTCTGGTAATAAAGACCACAGAGAGACTGTACCTGTGAAACCATTTCAATTTTTCAATGGAGAATGTTGGAGAAAAGGAAGAGAGCATGAGAGTGAACTACAACAATTGAGAGTATGTTGGAAATGAAGCTGAAACAGGATTTCAGAGACGAACAGTAATAAAATCACTAACTTAGGGGATTATAATGCAATAATTATATTTGCGAAATGTGACAGTACCAGAAAATCTGGAAATATTGGACTTTTTCCAAATTTGTTGCACTTGTGGGGGATTCTAAACCATATGCCCTACTTCATATCATTAATGTTTGGAAAAGTGCTTTAGGGATGGGAAGAGGAGGGAGAAAGTTAATTAAGTAACATTTTTTTTTTCTTAAATTGTATTAATTTTGTGGCATGTGGTTGTCTTTATATGCTACAAAGTAGAAGGTTTTTTTCAGTTATTTTTACATGTAATGGGGTTTGTAAACAGGTACTGTTCTTTTTTTCTCTCTCTCCCTTCTCTCTCTCTCTTCCTGTTCAGTTTAAGAAATGTAGGCACTGTAAGGTAAAAAAAAAAAAAAAAGCCTGACTAAAAAAGCATGATAAAACTAAACAATGTGTTTTTTCTCATTCTTGAATGATTAGATTTGGATTAAAGACCTCAAATTGCTTTAGTAACAGGTTTTGAGAGAGAACAAGTAAATGAAAATATTGATTATGAGCCTTTTTTTTCTAGGAAATACATGCACGCTCAGTAACAATTCTGCAGCTGGTCTTCATGTTTCCATGGCAACAATCTAATAAACAGAAAATGGCAGTCTGTTTCTCATGTCTCTATGGAGACAATCTAATAAAGGGAAACTGGCTCCAGTCTGGTGGAGAGTGACGGGAAGGGGAAGAAAAATGAAGAGAGATATTGGCTAGGACATAATGTTCTCGGAAAGGACTCGGGTTTTCCCAGCTGGGAGACCTATAAAGATCAGACAAAACCAATTAGCACTTGAAGTAAAGTTCTCTCATTTTTTAAATGCAGTGGGATACTAATATAAACAGGTGTTTTCTTTTTTCTTTTCCTCCCCTCTCTTTTTTTCTTTGTTCAGTTTTAAGAAATGTAGGTACTACAATGTTAAAAGAAAAAAGGGGAGGCCTCGTTAATAAAGCATGACAAAAGAAAAATTAGTGTAATTTTCCCATACTTGGATAGGAAAATGACAGGGTTAAAGACCCTAGGGTTTTTATCCAGTAACAAGTGTATTACAAAGCATGCAAATGGAAAATATTACATATCATACACTTTTTTCTGGTAAACAAGGTATCCTTAGTAGGTTTGTGTCTGGTTTGCATGCCACAGGAAGACGATCTGATAAAGAGAAATGGCTTGGAGAAAGTGTTTACTGAAAGCAATCAAGTGGTTTCTAAGCTGGGAGAACTATAAAGATACAGAAAAAACAGATAGCACCTACTAACAGCACAGGCTGTACCATGTGTCTTAGCATGACTAGCCTTTCTTTTTGGGTAACTCTGTCTGTGTGGCTATCGGTATAGAACTTTTGCTCTAATTAGGAAGTGAAAACTTGAATATCTAAAGATGTGCATATTTTTGTGTGTTATTAAATTAATAGGTTTTAGGGGGGTATTGGGTGAGTTTTTTTATTTTTATATTTTTGAGGGCTTTCAATAAAACAATATGTGCTGTAATTTGTGACAAAGGCTCAAATGGATATGACAACAAACAACTGCAAAAAAGATCAACCTGCCAAGGAGTATATGCATATAACATAAAAGCTGGAATTAGATGTTTATCAAAAAAGCAGTACACAAAAGGTGGTAATAACTATAAAAGAAAATGATGCTTTTTGTAATGTCTTTAAATCTAAATGGTCTTACAGATAAGTACAAAAAAGAAAGAGCAGTGAACTATATTTAAAATGTAGAGTGCAAATAGCTATGCTACACGAGACATACCTGGAAAGAACTGAACACGTGAATTTGATAAAGAAACTTTTTTAGGATGGTTATTCAGCGGAATATCTGGAGCAAAGGAAAAGAGGTGTACTTATACTAATTGCAAAAGGAGCTCCAACAGTGATAGAAGAGAAAAAAAGGCAGTAATGGAGATATATAGTACTAAGGGGCTACTGGAAAAGGAGGAGGATTACACTGGCATGCATCTATATTTCACCTAAAACTGCTATAATGGAGCTTAAGAAATTCTGGGAGAAATAATCAGCTTTCAGCTATATCACTTCATAGGTGGGGTCTGGAATTTGGTTTGCAACAGTAAAGATGTGTCTGGGGGCCTAGAAGGGAAAATACAACAAAGGAGGGTGATTTTTGAAGAAATGTATGAAAACGTTTGGCATGGAAGATGTGAATTTAGTACTAGGAATTCAGAGTGAATCTGTATATTATTCTCCAAGCTACAAAAACTGGGCTAGGCTAGATAGAATTTGTATCTCACAGAAACATGTGCATTTAATTGAAGGTCTTGAAATGCACCCAATAACTATTTCAGATCATGCGCCAATAATAACTACAATAAAAACGCAAGGTAATGAAATAAAAATGAGATATTGGCGCTTTCCCACCTATCTGCTGAAAAGAGAAATGTCAGGAATGGGTTTTGGAAATAATTCAGGAACTGTTACAGGGGATAGAACTTTCTTCTGAAAATATAGCTAGGGAGTGGGATAAAATTAAAGTGGAGTTTAAAGCTAGGGTGTTAATAAAGGAAAAGGAGACATGATTAAGAAGTAATTAGAAATTATTTAATTTTGTTAAGAAGTAATTAAGAATTATTTAGAGGGGCAGACAAATGTTAAAGTATTGCAAAATAGGGGGAATCTCTCAGAAGAAAATGAACAACTGCAGAATGCGAAACAAAAAATAAAGGATTACCTTAATAATATGCATGAGTTTAGAAAGATTGTTGTTAAGCAAATGTTTTTTGATGATAATTCTAGAGCACAAAACTCCTAAAAAATAAACAAAAAATACTGCATGATAGCAGAACGACTCAGGCAACAGAAAGGGTTGTTGCCAATCTTAGGGAGCCTATAAAAAGGAAGACAACAAGAGATCCTGTAGAAGTATTAGAAATATTTCGGAAATTTTTGGAAAGTCTGTATAAAGCAGAGAAATACAGAAATCAAGAAAAGGTACACAGGAAGAATTAAATATGGCAAGGTTAGAAGCAGATGAGGCTCAAGGTTAAAGGTAGATGAAGCTCAATTAACAGGATAGGAGGAGATGAGATAAAAATAGCGACGTATAACCAACCTACAGGAATGTCCCAGGAATAGATGGCATTCCTGTGGAAGTTTGGAAGCTAGAAGGGGAAAAACTGAATGATTTTGTTTAACAGTATTTTAAGAGGAGGAAAAGTACTAGCATCCTGGAAGAAAGCAGTGGTAGCTGTAATACCTAAAGGGGTAAAGATCCATCTGATCCAGTTTCATACAGGCCCATTCAATACTAAACCATGATTATAAAGTGTTTATGTCTATAATGGCTAAAAGAATGGCAAAAGTGATAACATCGATAGATATGGATCAGTGTGGTTTTGTAGAGGGGAAAAACTGAATGATTTTGTTTAACAGTATTTTAAGAGGAGGAAAAGTACTAGCATCCTGGAAGAAAGCAGTGGTAGCTGTAATACCTAAAGGGGTAAAGATCCATCTGATCCAGTTTCATACAGGCCCATTCAATACTAAACCATGATTATAAAGTGTTTATGTCTATAATGGCTAAAAGAATGGCAAAAGTGATAACATCGATAGATATGGATCAGTGTGGTTTTGTAGAGGGGAGGCTAACATTTGACAACATTAACAGAACATTGATGACCCACAGAGAAACAGAATGTAAGAAAATACCACTGTTATTGGTGGGTCTTGATGCAGAGAAAGCATCTGACAGAGTAGACTGGCACTTCATGAGCAGGGCTAAGGAAGCATTTTCTTTCCCTGATACAATTATAATGTTGATTAGAAGTATATATGAGGGACTGGAGGCGAAAATTAAAGTTGGTGGGGTGCTCTCAAATAATTTCTGCTCAAGTAGAGGAACCAGGCAGGGGTGTCCTCTTTCCCCTTTGCTGTTTGTATTACATTTAGAACCACTGGCAAAGAAAATAAGGCACTCAAATTCAAGGATATAATTGGTACGATAGTCAAGAAATGCTGGCTCTATTTGCAGATATTTTATATATGACAAAACCAGAAAAGGACACTACAATTTTGTGGAACATTAAGACAGTTTCAAATCATTTCAGGATACAAAATTAATGAAGCTAAAACAATGGTGATAGCGGTAAATTATGTACCCAGACATGAACTGGTCCAATAATATCCATATTTAAGAGGACATGATAAAATGAAGTATTTAGGAGTATGGATTAGAAATGACTCTGTTGTAGCAGCTAAGGATATGTTGGAAGAAACTAAACAGAAGAGAATACAAAAATTTAGAAACTGAAGGCTTTGTTATATGGATATGGATAGTAAGATACAAGCAATTAAAATGTTTTTAGTCCTTTTAATCTTATACACAGGTCAGGCATATTTTTATCAACCAAAGGAGAAGCTGTGGATAGCAACTGAAAAACAGATGAAAGATTTTAACTGGGAGGGGAAGATGGCAAGGGTCAAGCAGGGTAAGCTGATTCTTCCAACAGACCAAGGCGGACTAGGATTACCCAATCTGAAGTGGTGTTTTAGAGCAACACAGGTAAGGCTCGTATACATAGCATAAGCAGAAAACTATAATTGAAAGTGGAAAGGGGATGATGATGATAAGGGGGCAGCTCAAGAAACAAGGAGAGACTGGGATTTTGGATGCAGACTCTTAAGGAAAACAACAATCATACAAATTGTTATATTCATAAAATAGCAGGTAGTATTTTAAGAACTAAATCAGCATGGAGAAGAGATTCTACTGATACGGATGACTGCAGTTAGGGATACAGACAACAGGCAAGAGGGGACTGGAATTTATTGGAGAAAAGTGGCAAAGGAACCAAGGTACTGTGAGTAAATAACGAGAAAGGAAAAGATAATAGAATGGGAAGATGCCAAGAATTTGGACTGTAGCTTAAAGATAGTCTATACTTTGATATCAATCCTTGATAGAGAAGGCAAAGAGAAAGAAATGGGGGCGGGGGGTCCTTAAATGAAAGACCAGCACCGGTAGTGTTTTTAACAGACTCTAGAACAGAAGCTGCCATTAAAAAAGGAATAATTAGTAGAGCATATAAAATATTGCAATGATAACTATAAGAATCAGAGGAGCTTAGAAAGGCTTGGGAAGACAGACTGGGTAAGCAATTAACAAAGAGACAATGATGGGATATAAGCATATCTCCCAAATATGCAAAAAAGTGTAGAAGATTTAGGATTTTTGCCTGGAAATGTTTACATAGGTATTCTTATATTCCAAGTAGACTCCAAATAATTTTCCTCAGGTGGATAGCAAATATTGGTAGTGTAATGGGGAAGAAAGAGGCAGTTGGTAACATTTTTTGGGAGTGCAATGAGATGGCAGACTTCAAAGATTCCCTATGGACTACTTTGTCGGGGATGCTGGATGAGCAGATTGGATTGACTAGGGAGAGGACTTTCTGAGCTATGATACAGAATCAGAATTGCCTGGACATAGTAAGGCCTTGCTGAATCTAATTATGGTGGCTGCCAAAAAAGTAATTACTAGAAAATGGAAAACAAAGTCTAAACCAACAACATTCCAGCTGTTTTATCTCTTACTATATTCACTCCTCCTAGTATAGTGAATATAGTAACAGAGATAAAACAACCGGAATCAGGATCTTTAGAAAATGGATGGAGCAAACTATATAGGAAAAAAATGGGAATTGTGGGAACAATATATGCAGAGAGGGAACGAGGTTTAAAATAAGGCAGAATGTGAGTGAGGTGCATAATGCTTAACTGACACGTACATAAATGCATGGAACTAGCCATACCCAACAGAACCAAGATGCTCTCCTCCAAAAAAAGGAAGCCAACTGGTGGTCCCCTGTCATTAATAAACTCTACAACAGAAGAAAGAAATTGTTGCAGAAAAAGGTGAAGTCCCAAGACTGGAAAAATTCCCTTATTAGCCTCAACAAAAAGTTGAGATCTCTCAACAAAACCTCCAAAGCCAGCTATGAAGGCAGAATCTCAGCAAACACTAAAAACAACTACAAAGCCTTCAATAGTTATATCAAGAATCCCCATGGCAATACCCAGATTTGGTCTAAGTTACTGCACAATGGTACCTCCTATACTGAGCCAACAGATATTGCCAACATACTGGCCGACAAATTCAGTGCCACCTTTACCCCTCTCTGACCCCAAAGGACCAATCTCAATACCGTATCCAGGCACCCAGCATTACTGCAGCACAGGTTACAGCTACATTGTCCAAGGCCAAGAATACAGCTTCCATGGGATCTGACAATATCCCTGGCTGTGTTCTACATGCATTACAAAGTGAACTGGCACCACATCTGTGTGCCCTGTTCACTCACAGCCTCACCTCAGGCTTTGTCCCTACTGAATGGCGCGCACTGCTACAGTCATACCTCTCCATACAAGAGGAGCGACTACAGACCCTGGAAATTATCGCCCATTAGCCTGAGTCTGACATGTAAAGCTATGGAGCACCTCATCATGGACCTAATTAACAAGGATATAGGAAATCTCCAAACTCTAGATCCCACGCAATTTGGTTTTGTGAAAGGTAGATCATGCCTGCTCAACCAGATTGACTTTTTGAGTCAGTCACCAGAGCTGTGGATGAGGGTAAGGCAGTTCATACAGCCTACTTCGATCTGGCCAAGGCCTTTGACACCATTCCTCACTCAGGAATTATCGATAAACTCACCAAACTAGGCATCAACCCCTATATCGTTAGGTAGGTTGCAAATTGGCTTACAGATAGAACCCACAGTGTGAAAGTAGCAAACTCAAGTCAGACTGCCAACCAGTCATGAGTGGAGTCCGAAAGGGATCGGTCCTGGGTCCTCTCTTGTTTGGCATCTACTTCTCAAAAGTCCAGGACAACACGAAGGGACTCTGGCAGACCAAGTTCGCAGACGACTGCAAGCTGGGAGCCATTAACAACTCCCCAAGTGATGCAGACATCCTACAGAAAGGCCTCACTGAGACCAATGACTGGTGTCAAAACCATGGCCTTAAGCATAATGCCAAAAAATGCGTTGCCATCCTCTTTGGGAAAAAACTCAGTTCCCGCTAATTACCACATTGATGGGAACCCAATGAAAACTGAAGGTTTTAAAAGAGATCTGGAGACACAGGTTGACAGCAACCTCTCCTTCGACCACCACATTGCCAATGTGGTCAGAAAGTCCTTCTATCTGGCACATCTCATGTTTTGCATCCAGGAAGAAAGAGGTCATCATTTCTCTCTACTCTTCCCTCATTAGACCAACCATAGAGTAACTGCCAAACTCCAAGAACCAAAATTTCACAAAGGCACATGACCACCACAAGATGGAATCAACAATTTATTTAGCGCTTTCGTCAGTTGTGAACTATGACTTCTTCAGAATAAATGCAGTAAAAAAAGACTCGCATACAGATATATATATATATATATATATATATATATATATGACCCCACCCTAACCTTAATTAATTAGAAAAGTTGCCTTTAGTTTTTAAAGTGCCACCACTCATAATAAAAATATACACATGTGAAACAGTATATTATGTAACACAACTTCTTATGCTTCTATTACAATGCATATACATTCATATATATATATATATATATATATATATATATATATATATATATATATATATAAATCTACTGTGTCCTAAATATATAATAAAATTATGATATAGTAACCCTAAAATATCTAAACCTTGGGGGGGGGGGGTTCACCGCATTGACCCTCAATTGCCACAGCAATTCTTTATACTCTAAAAACTCTAAAAAGGTGTCACTGGATCCCCCTCTATCATCCAAAACTACATGTTCTAGTACATGAAATTTAAAATTATGTTCAGGAAACTGAATGAGGTGTTTTGCCAAAGCATTTTTATTGTTACCTCTCCCTATATCATAAGTGTGCTGGTAGATGCGTGTCCTGAAAGCATTTTTAGTTTTCCCCACATATCTTTCACAAACCTGGCACAGGGCTAAATAGACCACATTTTTGGTACCACAATTGCTCTTGTTCTAAGATCGCACTACCCCATAGGCAGGTATTTCAACATTATCTCCCTCTAGTTAGTATAAACCTACACGGAGAGCAATGGCCACATTTCTTGGTATATCCACCCCGTTGCATACCTTTTTCACTCTTCTTACCTTCTAACATGTTTTTTTTATACCAACACTTTTTTATATACCACTTTGGGTTTTTCTCCTATTTTACTCACCACTTTTTCATCATTCTTCAGTAAAAAACAATTTTTATACAATATATCTCTTAGCTCAGAGAACTGGGGAGTATAAGTCAAAATCCTTGCCCTCCCAAAGGAACACTGATTATCCCTTGTGGTACTACTTTAATTGTATTGATGTTTTCTGGTTCAGGTTGTGGGTCCATGTCCACTCAAACTCAAAATTGGAAAAAAATTTCCTCTCTCCCTTTTCTCAGTGACTTCTTGTAGGATTGGTTCTAAAAATTCATGTGGATACCCTCTTTTACTCAGCATATTACATAACACATCTCTTTCATGATAAAACATGTCAGTCTCACTTATCCTAGCAAGTCTAACCCCGTCCCTTGACAAGAGACGTTTTCTGGTGTATGGGGTGACAGCTTTCAAAGTGTAATAATGTGTTCGAGTAAGTGGGTTTCCTGTAAATAGTTGAAGTAAATTTTCTTCATCTGCCTATTTTTATCAATCCGAATATCCAAATAGTTAATATACTCACTATTCGTTTCAATAAGGTAAGAAATCTTGATGAGTGGATGGGAAATAGAAAGTTCACCCCGGGAATCACTCCAGTGGCTCTATGGGCTAGGCTTGTAAAGGATCCAGGGCCATTAGCCTAGTACACATCTATGAATCTATAAACAATGACTGGTTAGATTATAAGTGATGTATAATGTTTGCAACTACAGTTGTTTCAATGATGTCTGTGATGCACAATGTTTGCAACTAAAGTGGTGTCAATGTTTGTTTTTTTTTCATTTCTATAAATGTAAGACTGCCTATGTGATAATTTAATAAACATGTTTTTTTTGTAAAAAAAAAAAAACAAAAAACAAAAGAGGACAATTGATTTCTTGGTAAGTTATGTTACAAAGGAAAGAACATTTAAAATGTTTGCTTGGAAACATCTGCAAAGATATTTCTTAACACTGGTAGGTCCACAACATATTTTCCCACATGCAGTGGGGTACTGTTGGAAGTATAAGGAGTATGAGAAGGTAAGGCAAGAACACATTCTCTGGAACTGTTCAATCCGCATGCATTTTACAGGGAAAGCAGCTGAGGGTATCCTCACATAATAACTCTCTGGTGCCATTGGTGTTGGCACTGAAGGGCTGAGAACATCTCAAATTCTCTGGTGCCACTGGTGCTTTATCACCGGAGGGCTCAGGACAGCAGACTCAAGTCCTTGGAAGTATTTCACCTAGTAGGATTAACCATGGTGTTTCTATAGAACTAATCATGACAGGTACCAGACCTATTACACACAAGCGCTACTAAACCAGCACAACGGGTTAATGGGAACTGTGTTGAAAAAAAAGCCATCCCAGGGAAAAATGAGACTAATGGACATAATGAACGGGTAAGTGAACCAACTCCATGTAAATTAAATATTTGTTTGAAACATAATTTTCCTTTGTGAGGCAATCTAATGTGGAAGGCAAGACTTTTGAAAAACAGCTGGCTTTATTTGAGAAAATGTTGAGTAAGTTAAGAAAAATTGCAGAATTAAGACGAATATTTTCACAAGTGTATAAAATGGAGATTCGTTCCTGAAGGGCTTTGGAATGGAAATATCCTACAGGTCTTGAGGATGGGTCAGATATACATGCTCAGTTAATTGCTTTATTTAAAAGACATGGTCTTGAACTGTTGGAAATATTAATGAGAGTGAGTAATATGGAGATGGATCAGCTTGAAAAAGATTAATCTGATTTAGATTTCTGTATAACACTAACTTTTTTTTTTAACCATTAAACTAAATACAAGGGTATTTTTGGGAAGGCTGATACTGCAGTAAATGAGATTAAAAGTTCATAAAGAGAGACAAAAATTGAAAGGGACATGAAGTATTATGAAAACCACATGGCACATTCAAAACCACAGCTTAAAGAGCAAGTAACCCCTGTGAGATCAGAAGTAAAACAAACTAATCAGTTGCTCCACAGGATGAGACTCAAAATGTTAATAGGATCGATATGTTGAAGGAGAATTCACTTTAGAATATTCCCTCTTTGAGATGCTTAGAACATATGAAAAATCAATGGATCAACAGGAATAAGAGACAATGGATTTATAGGGGCTCCTACCCAAATGTATACAAGAGGAGGAGGGTACAATAAGAATCAATCAGAGGAGGTTAGAAAGGATTGAGAAGAGAGACTGGATAAGCTATTCACAAAGAAACAATGGGAGGATATATACGCATGTCTCCCAAATATGCAACAAAATTACAAGTTAAATGCTTACCATACCTTGGTATCTGCGCTGTCCTCTTCTCATTCTGCTTCATGATTGGTCTCGGATTAGATACTCGGCCACCTCAAACAGAAACTTCCAGGCTCAATCTCCTCCTTACCCATAATTCACCCCTATTCCAACCTCTCAGACTGAGTTTGCTGCCCCTTATAAACAGGATAGAAAATGTAAAGGTAACCAAGAGCTCAACCTGAAACGAAAGTTCCAACAAAGGTTGTTGCAGATCCTCTAAAACCAATGTTTTTTAGGAGGGGGATGGTTGACGGGAAATTGAAGCAGAATGAGAAGAGGACAACAAGAATACCAAGTTATTGTAAGTACATAACTTATAAATCTGATGTTGCCCTACTCATTCTGCTTCACTGATGGGTCAGAGTCCCCAGCTACCTGGTATCTTGGGTGGGCTCAAGGAAGGATATGCCACAGCACCGATGAACCTAAGGTTGTTCTGCTCCTGGACACAACATCTAACTTACAATGGGACACAAAGGTATGAGACCAAGTAGCTGCAGCACAAATGTCATCAATGGGAATTCTAGACGAAAAGGCTGCAGATGCAGCAATGGATCTTGTTGAATAGGCTATCGGAGAACCAGGCAACTTCAAACCATTCTTGTCATAAATTAATGAAATGCAGATAGTAATCCATTTTGCTATAGTCACTTTCAATACAGCTTGGGCTTTATGGTTAGGGGAAAAGGAGACAAATAACTGCTCTGATTTTCTGTTTCATCCTATGGAGGTAGAAACGTAGCTGTTTGTGAACATCCATCGAATGTAAAATATATTCCCCTTTGCTGGAATAGTTAGGAATGAACACTGGTAACTAAATACACTGTTTAAGTGGCGATCTTCGGCATGAAATAAGGATTAGTACGGAAGGAAACCCTGTCCTTGTGAAAAATGATGTATGGATACTTGGAAGACAGAGCTTGCAATTCAAATATCCTTTTTGCTGAAGTAATGGCAACAAGGAAAAGCAGATTTTCAGGACAAATATTTCAAGTCACAATCACAGGCCGGTTCACAGGGGCTCTGGGTCAACGCTTGTAGAATGACAGTCAAATCCCAAGGAGGCATTAGGGGCTTTGATTGGAGATCTCAGAAGAAAAACACCTTTCATAACGGCTTTACATAACCTGGCAGAAGCAGCAGACCCAGAAGGCAATCCCGAATGGAAGATGGCTATGGCTGCCAAATGGAGCTTAATAGTCACAAAGCTATAGCCTTACTTATATAAATATTCCAGAAAGAAGAGAAATGAAGGAATCTGGGCTGAAAAGGGGGTCAACGTGATTATTGGCAGCCCAAACAGAAAATCTTTTCCACTTACTCTTGTACACCTTTTTAGTGGAAGCTTTCTGAGAGGCCAAAATGATAGCTTTGACCGGGGAAGAGAACCTGGACCATCTAGGTTCACAGGAACTGGAGAAACCATGCAGTTAACTTGACAGTGGGGGGGGGGGGACTGGGGGTGGAGTCCTAGCATCAGGTGAGAAAGGAGGTCCAATGTGTGTTCCAGCATCCATGAAGGATGCAATGCTTGAGGTGACACCAGAGGAAGGGGAACCACACCTGAGGAGGCCAAAAAGGGGCAATGAAGATCACCATGTTATTCAGCCATTTGGCTTTCTGGAGAAATTTGGGGATCAGAGTAAGAGGAAGATAGGTGTACAGGAGTCCGGGAGGCCAATCGTGAACCAGAGCATCCCGCAGGGAACCCCATGAAGGGGGGGGGGAATCAGAGCAAACTAACTGCTTCATTTGTTGTTGTAAGGGGACGCAAAGAGATTGCGGCAGGGAAGACCCCCAACGGTCAAATATTTGATTTGTGACTGACTGAGGCATCAGTATAGATCTGCTGAGCTTGTCTTCCAACACATTGCATTTCCCTGATGCATGTGTTGCAAGTAGAAAGCAGTTTTAATAGATCACCCATTCCCAGACCCTTATGGCCTCTCTGCAGAGAGAAAGTATGAACAGGTTCCTCCTTGCTCACTGATGTACCAGACCTACTAACATGTCTGTAAGAATAGCAATTATCCCTAGATGGAGAACATCCTGGAAGGCTTGCAATACTAGGACAGTTCTCATCTCTAGGATGCTGATATGCAGACTGGTCTCTGTCGGAGTCGATGTGCCTTGGACCATCATCCCCTGGAAATGCCCCCCCCCCTACATAGGAAGCATCTGTGGTTACAGTGACTGAAGGGGGGGAACTACAGGTCTGCCGATTGTCAGATCTGCTTGAATCTACCATCGCAGATGGGAGATGCAAATGTTTGTCAGCCTGATAGTAGCAGATAGGGGCTGCTGTACAACAGACCATTGAACAGACAGCGTCCACTGAAGAATGCGCATACAGTATCTGGCTAGAGAAAACAAAAGAACAGCAGCTGCCATGGATCCCAGAGCTCGTAGAATCAAGCTGGCTGAAGGAGACAGGAGATTAAGGATGGTTTGAAGTTGAAATTTCAATGTGTCACTGCAATGTTGAGGCAAGACAGATATTTGAGTAACTGTGTTCAGTTGGACTCCAATGAACTCCAAGGTCTGAACAGGCATTGGTTGTGATTTGTCAAAATTTATGGTAATGCCTAGAACTTGTGACAGTTGGTAAAGATAGTTTCCGGCATGACAAAGTTGACGCTGAGTGAGGGCAGTCAGGAGCCAATCGTCTAAATACAGGAATACCTGAAACTCTAGTAGCCAAAGATGAGCTGCAACCACTGCCATACACTTGGTGAACACCCAGGGGCTGTGGTGAGACCAAATAGCATGGCTCAAAATTGGAAGTGATTGGCTCCCAGGCAGAAACACAGCTGACTTCTGGAGCACCTATTTTTATGTGATAGTACGAGTAATTAAAGTCCACCAAGAACATCCAATTATCCTTCCTCAGCAACAGGAGGACTGTGCCATTGCCATCTGGAACTTGGTCTTCTTCACATTCAGGTTGAAACTGTTTAAGTCCAAAATGGACTGTAGGCCCCCCATTTTCTTTGGCACCAAAAATGAAATGGGAATAAGTTCCGGACCCTTTCTAATCTGTTGGGACCTCTTGGATGACTCTTTTCTGCAGCAGTTTGACGATCTTGGTAATTGCCAACTCCCTATGACTGGGTGGAGCACCCGTGAGTTTCTTTTGCATTTTTGGAGGAGGAAGAAAAGGGAATGTAGTAGCCTCTGGATAAAATGTTTCTCACTCAAGGTTGTTGTAATTTGGACCCAGGTGCTTGAGTGCAGAGAAAAATGGCCCCGACTGCCTCCAGAATATGTCAGTTGGGCAATGCTTCAGGAGCGGTGAAAGGGCTTGCCGGGAAAAGATTCCCTAGAGCCCTGGTTTTGTGGGACCCTCTAGTTCTTGGATCGCATCTCCCATTATAGCCTCCTCTGCCATTGATGAACCCGCCACTTTGATCAGGAAAACAGCTTTGTGGCTTACAGAAAGAAAAGTTGTGTAAAATCTTAGCAAAACCATAGATGTCCTTCTCTTCCATGTTGCAGTTTTCTGCATATGTCTCGCAGTATTCAAAAGCTTTTAGTCCCTCCAAGGTGAGTGAGACGTCTGACGCGGCTGAGAGAACGTTGGCCATAAAGGTGACATCGGCAAGCACCATCCCTCAGAACTGAAGGCTCCAGTCAAAGCCAGTTCTAGTAAGGGCAATGCCAATTCACTGCCATCCAGAGAGGGAAGTTATCTGACAGGAGGGGAAGGTGGGTGGGAAGGAATACTGCAAGACAGAAGAGGACATCTATGGTTATGATAAGACTTTACCAAACTTTTCTATGTCCTTCTATTCCCATGTTGCAGTATTCTGCATATGGATGAGTGTCAAAGCTTACTCCGATTGGGGTGGTGGCCCAGAGACAGACTCCAGGAATCCATGAAGGATAGCCCTGGCAAACCCTGCCATGGATCTGGAGATGTGGTCAAGTTTATAGTGTTTGGTGAAGGTGTGAACAGAAGACCAAGTTGCAGCCTCTAGGATAGTAGGGGTATCCAGGCCCTTAAAGAAGGCACCTGAAGAGGCCATGGCTCTTGTGGAATGTGCTTTAACTGTACCCTGCAGAGACTTACCAAGGAATTGGTATCAGAAGGTGAAGGCCTTGGAGATCCAAGTAGAAATAGTCTGTTTGGACACTGCCTTCCCCAGGGCTCTAGGGTGGAAGGATATGAAAAAGCTGGTGAGCCTGTCTGAGAGACATGGTGTTGTGCAGGTAGAACCTGATTTGTGTGTACATCCAGGGAATGTAGCACTCTCTCACTGTCCCCTTGTGGGTTTGCGAAAAAGACAGGTAAGTGTATGGCCTGGTTGAGGGACAGGTCATTCACTACCTTGGGTATGAAGGATGGATTTGTCCCGAGGGTAACCCTGTCCTTGTGGAAAACGAAAAAAGGAGGAATAACCATAAAGGCTTGGAGTTCTGATACACTTCTGGCTGACATCAGGGCCACTAACAAAACAGTTTTCTAAGTAAAATGCTTCAGAGAAGCTTTATCTGCTGTCTCAAAGGGCGGGAGTGTAAGATTCTCGAGCACATAGTTAAGGTCCCAAGGAGGGGGAGAGGGTTTCCTGGGGGGGGGGGGGTCTAAGGTGAAGTACCCCTTTAAGGAAGAGCTTGGATGATAATGGGGGATCCAGAGGCAGGCATGCAGAAATAGCATACAGATGAGTTTTGATGGATAAGTAAGCCAATCCAGTCTGTAGTAGTTCACACACAAAATAGCACTAGAGGGGGTTTGCTAAGACGTGGGTCCAGCTGTCTTTTATGACAGCAAATAGTGAATATTTTCCACTCCGAAAGACATGATTTTCTTGTATTTGGTTTCCTGGCCTCCTGCAGGACATTGAGCACGTCCTCGTTGTAAAGGTGTCTGAAGGGGATCAGAATCCTATCAACCACAGGGTTAGGTGTAGAAGCTGCCACCGTGGGTGAATTAGTGACCCCTCATGCTGTGCGAGAAGGTCCACTTTGGGGGTAACTTGTGGTGATTGCCCTTGGATAAATGTAGGAGTAAGGGGAACCAGTGCTGCCTGGGCCAGTAGGGTGTCACCAACAAGATTTTTGGATTATCCTGCTGTATTTTCAGCAGGGCCTTCTGAATGAGTGGGAAGGGGAAGAATGCAAATAGATATTTCCCCTTCCAGGAAACTGAGAAGGCATCTGTTGCCAGTTCCTGGGGTTCTGGTGCCCTGGTGCAAAAGCCAGGAAGTTGCCTGTTGATGGTGGAGGCAAACAGGTTTATATGAGGTATACCCCACCTGTGGAACAGATCCAGGAAGACATCTCTGAAACATCCATCCATGGTTGTTTGTGCTGGTTCTGCTCAAATAATCTGCCTGGGAGTTGTGGAGATATGGAATGTAGGTCGCCTGCAGAGTGAGTCCCTGTGAGGTGGCAAATTCCCAAACCAAGAGAGCTAGTCTGCAGAGCAGGTAGGACTTGGTCTTAGTTTCATAGTATAGTACTAGGCTATCTGCCCTGGGGCATTTGTAAGCCTAGCCATAGTGATGTGGCTTTTGCCACCCCATGAAATGGTACAAAAATGTACAGAATAAATCTAGAATACTGTGCCTCTGTCTAGTAGTGACACAGTGAAGGTCCCCTTATATAATTGAATTAGTTTACTGTGCCCCTGTCTAGCAGTGACACAGATGTGACCTCTGGGGTAAACTTACGATCTCCCAACCACTCATCAAGATTTCTCTTGAAGAGAGTCAGTGAGGGGCTCTGCCTGTCTGAACTGGGATCCTGTTCCAAAGCATGGGAAGCCTCTGGGTTATGAATCTATCCCTCCAGCATGTCCTATTCATACTTGTGCTGAGGTTTAAGTCTTTAGCTCTCGTGGTCCTGATGGATTTGAATTTTTTGAGGTGGAGCATGTCCATCAGATCCTGATTGGACATGGCCTTGTACGTCAGGCAAAGATCACCTCTGAGCAGGCGGTATGCTACTGAATAGAGCTGGTTTCTTTAGTCTGGCAGAATAAGACATATGTTGGAGACCCTTGATCCTTCTGGTGAGGTACTTTTGTGGTCTCTCCAGCTGTATCAAGTGCCGGGTGAGGTACATACCAAATGGGGCATTGTACTCAATCATGGGCCTGATGAGGGAGGAATATAGGGGTACAATGACGTCCTTGGATCTGGATGTGAAACCCTTCATGATGAGGTGTGCAAGGTAGAATGTTTTTCTAACCACTTTGGCAACGTGGGTGTCAAATGAGAGGTCGCTGTCTACTTGGGTCCCTAGGTCTCTGATTACTTTTTCCGTACTCAAGTGGGTTGCTGTCTATTTGTGGGTACTTTGTTTTTTCCAAAAGGGATGACTATACATTTTTTGGCATTTAGTTTAAGGCCGTGACTACGGCACCAGTTGTCCGTTTCAGTGAGGCCTTTTTGTAGGATGTGTGTATCTGCTGGTGTATTGACTATGGCGCCTAGTTTGCAGTCATCTGCGAACTTTGTCAGCCACAGCCCTCCCATGTTTGCTTTAACATCTGAGAAATAAATGCCGAACAAGAGGGGTCCCAGGACAGATCCCTGTGGGACACCACTTGTGACTGGCTTTGAGTCTGACATTGCTCCAGCGATTTTAACTTTATGGGTTCTGTCCTTTAGCCAGTTTGCAACCCATCTATTGACATAAGGGTTTACTTTTAAGCTGTTTAGCTTATCTATGATGCCTGAGTGGGGTATTGTGTCGAAGGCCTTAGCCAAGTCCAGGTATGCTGTATGGACTGCTTTGCCCTCATCAATGGCTCTAGTGACTGTTTCGAAAAAGTCAACCAGGTTTAAAAGGCAGGATCTGCCCTTTACAAAGCCGAACTGGGTGGGGTTAAGCGTCTGTAGGTCCCCTATGTCTCCGTTTATGAGTTCCATAATGATTCTTTTCATAGCTTTGCAGACCAGGCTAGTCAAGCTTATGGGATGGTAGTTTCCAGGGTCTGTAGAGGCACCCCCCCTTGTGGAGTGGGACCACTGTTGCTGTATGCCAGTGTTCAGGTACATATCCCGAAGTAAGGCTAAGGTTAAATAGCATTTTTATGTGTGGGTTTAGCTCCTCTTGGAGTTCACGTAACACGCACCCCGGGATACCGTCAGGTCCCATTGAGTTTTTTGCTTTGTTTAGGGCGGTTCTCACTTGGACATCTGAGATGACAGGGAGATTACATTCGGCTGGGATAAGTATTTCTTCTTTTGGGGGTGAAGGAGGCGAGAAATTTGCACTGAACCTGTCAGCCAGAATGTTAGCAATATCTGTGGGTTCAGTGTATTTTTTGTTGTTGTGAACCAACTCTGAGCATATCTGAGGGTTTCCGCCCAGGTTTCTAACATAGCTGAAGAAGGCTTTGTGGTTATCTTTAGTGTCCTTAGTGATTTTTCTCTCAAAGTTTGAATTGGATGTTTTTATGAGAGAAAGTAGTTTTCTGCTAATGTTGATCAGAGATGTCTTCCCTTCATGGGATTTCGCTCTGACATGCAGTAGCTTGCTTCTTTTGTTATACAATTTGTTTATGGCTGAGGTCCACCAGACAGGACGCTTACATTTGGTGGAGAGGGACTTGGATTTGTTTGGGATAGAATGATCCATGCATTCTTGGAGATGTCCATAGAAAGCATTTGTGAAGGATTCGGCATTGTGGGATGTGGTATCCACTGGCACAGTGGGCTTAAAGGATACCATCTCAGTCTTAAGAAGAGTGAAATCTGCTTTTGAGAAGTTTTTCACTGTGGTCTTTTGTGCTGGGGGTGGAGGTGGGATATGTATATCCAGGGTGATTAGTTTGTGGTCAGATCTCACTAGTGAGGGGTATACTTTCGGTGTGGAGCATTTTGTCCCATGTTTGTGATGATCAGGTCTAGTATATTATCTCCCCTAGTGGGAGAGGTGACTAGTTGTTCCAGTGCATTTGAATTTATGAATTCCAGGAACCTTTGGGCTAGGGTATTAGGGCTAGAATAATGTATCCAATCTATGTTTGGGTAGTTGAAGTCTCCCAGTATGATGGTATTTTGTGATACATTCATATCTTCCAATGTCTTCAGGAAGGCTGAGTGGGGTTCTTGAGATTGGGAGGGTGGTCTGTAACATGCTACCATTTGTATAGCAGTTTTGCCTATGGTTAGTTGCACCTGTATGGTCTCTGATGCTTCATGTGTTGCTACTAACCTGGAGCTGTGGGTGTCCTTTATGAATATGGACACTCCCCCTCCCTTTGTGGTTCGGCCCGGGTTTTGGGGCCGAAAAGCATGATACGAGGTATAGCCTGGTAGCGCTGGGGTGCTCTCTGGAGCCTTGAACCAGGTTTCAGTTACTGCACAGACGTCGATGTTCTCCATGCTGAGGAGTGCATCAAGTGCCTGCATCTTGAGATTTAGACTTCTGGCGTTGAGCAGCATTACCCTTAGTTTTTTTCCATTTTTGTTTTCTAAGGAGGTGGGTTTGTCTTTTGAGCCTTGCCTAAAAAAGGCACTATGGGGGTGGCAAGAGCCTTAGCCAATATCCGGAAGCCCAGTGGTGACAGGTGTAAGTCATCCCTTGCGAAGCAGCGTGGCTTGTCCAACATATCATCCCAGGCAGACAGACATTGGATCCCCTTAGAATGACACCAGTACTTGAGCCAATTGTTAAAGCGCCCTGGTTGCCCTGCTTGATGATATACCACAGTACAGTGGTGTTGTCTGTGTACATCTGAAGCGGTCCCTGCTGTAGGAAAGGAAGAAATGCTTGGAGGGCTAGGATTGTCCTCATCTCTCTGGCATTGATGTGTTCTAATTTGTGGGGATTTGGCCACAGGCCCTACACGCTTCGGTGGCCGAGAATGGCTCCCCAACCCAGGTCTGAGGAGTCTGTGTGCATGACCTGTGTGGGCTGAGGTGGTTGGAGAGGATGGCATAGGTTGTGCTTCACCTGTGCCCACTACCATAGTATTTCCTTTTTAGGCAGGGTAGAATGGGCACAATGTGCTCCAGAGGGTGTTTATGTTGCTTTCAGACTGAACGAAGGTACCATTGTAACTTTCTCATGTGCAGTCTTGCTAAAGGAAACATGGGAATGGTAGCTGCCATGTAGCCCAGTAGTTTGAGGTACTGCCTTGGAGTCAACCCTGGAGTGAAGGACCAGAAGATGTCCTGTCAATGAGTTCACTTTGGGTGGGGGTACGTATGCCTCCATGAGGTCTAAGCGGATCCTGCACCTGAGGAATACAATGTTTTGGGTTGGTTGTAGATGAGATTTTGGGAAGTTTATCTGGAATTCCAGTGATTGAAGGAGGGCCACCACAAAGTGGATGTGCCTTTGGAGTGTTTCTTGGCTGGTAGCCTGGATCAACATGTCATCCAGGTAAGGGAATATCTGTATTCCCTTTGTCCTGAAGTAAGCAATCACTGGTGCCAACAATTTTGTGAAGACTCTGGGTGCAGTGGAGAGTCCAAAGGGCAAGGCAAAGAAATGCAAGTGAGAGGAACCCACCAAGAATCTCGGGTATTTCCTGTAGGTGGGTTTTATTTGGATGTGGAGGCAAGCATCTTTTATATCTAATGTTGCCAGGAATCCTTGTGGAATTGGTCTCCAGGGTCCGTCCTTCCTGGGGACCAGGAAGAGCCTTGAGTAGAATCATCTTCCTTTTGCAGCTAGGGGACTGTCTCTATGGTGCCCTGAGCTAACAGGGTCTGCAATACTGGTTGCAAAAGGTGCAGTTGCTGTGAAGGTGGTCATGGGATGCCTCGCCCTATGGGTGGGGAGATCCAGGACATGTAGTAACCGTTTTGTAGTATGGACAGGACCCACTTGTCTGAGGTAGATTGGTCCAACCAGGGAGGCAGTGAGAGGCGAGCTGGCAGTGGCACAGAAGGAGGGGGTGGAGGACAGAAAGGTGCCAAATGCTACGTGCCCTGTCTTGAAAGGGAGTTCTCTGGCTAGAGGGAAGGGATGCTCAAGCTGGAGGAGGTTGTTTCCTTGTAGGCTTACGAGGCCTTGAAGGAGGGGTAGGATGGCAGAGCTTCCTAATAAACTGTGTTTTTGCTGGATAGTTTCTTTGAAACTTAGGTGCTGGAGAAACCAGCAAATGATTAAGGCCCTGCATTTCTTTGCCTTTTTGCTGCAGAGACTTGAAAAGGTCTGTTACTTTAGAACCAAAAAGTGCAGCATTGCCCAAGGGAGCATCAATGAGCTTTGCCCTGAAATCATCAGGCAGCGGTTGTAGGTGAAACCAAGAGTATCTGCATAAGGCAGATGCTGCTGCTGCTGATCTGGCTGAGGATTCAGCAGCATCATAAAGTACAATTGTGTACACTTACCATAAATGAAGATGTTTGAGTGTATTCACTGTTGCATTCATCATATTTGGGTTATCCCTGCCAGGGTAGCCCTCAGCCGGCCCGAATACCAGAGGCTTAGTATTTCTGTGTCAGTTGCTGTCGCTTCAGGACAGACGTCAGGCCATCAGTAGTAAAAAATAAGGCAGCCGATGCCATTGCATCAGTTTTTCTTGCCATAACCTGTCAGGAGCCCCCAAGTAGGAGCCAGGTTCTAGTGGAAGAACCACACCAGTAGAAAGTAAATATCAATATGTCCCTTGTAAGGAAAGAGAAGAAAGAAAAAGGGGGATGGAGGGAAACCAGGACTGCAACAGTATATGCACTCGAACATCTACATTTATGGTAAGTGTACACAACTGTACTATGTTCTTCGTGTTTCACTGTTGCAGTCATCATATTTGGGTTGATTCCCAAAGCTGAGAAAATGAGTGGAGGCAGTCAAGGAAACTAGGGGATGCCTAGGATGCCCTGCAAGACTGCAGAGGCAAACCCTGTCCTGGATTTGGAGAAGAGAGACAGGTGGTAATGTTTGGAAAATGTGTGAACAGATGTCCAGGTGGCAGACTCCAGGATGTCCCTGGTGGGGACTCCTCTGAGGAAAGCTGCAGAGGTGGAGGCTGCGCTGGTGGAGTGAGTCCTGACCCCCATGGGGGGAGGCTTTCCATGTTGTTTGTAGCAGAAATGGATGCAGTGTGCTATCCATTTAGAAACGGTTTATTGGAGATGGCTTTGCCCTCTGCCCCTGTAGCAAAGCTAACCAGCAATTGATCAGACTTTCTGAAGGATTTAGTCCTGTCTAGGTAGAATCTGAGCTGTCTGTGCACATCTAGAGAGTGCAGGATCCTTTCGCCCTTGTTCCGGGGATTAGGGGAAAAAGGTGGGCAAATGAATGGATTGGTTGAGAGCCACACTGGACACCACCTTGTGCATGAAGGATGGGTTAGTCCTGAGGGATACCCTGTCAGCATGGAAGATGATGAAGGGTTCCACAGCCATGAGTGCTTTGCGGCTCGGAGACCCTTCTGGCTGAAGTGATGGCCAGAAGAAAAGCTGTCTTCCAGCAGAGAAATTTTAGCTCTGCCGAAAAAGCTGGTTTGAAGGGGGGGGGGGCAGAGTGAGCTTTTCCAACACAAAGTTAAGGTCCCAAGTTGGGGTTGGTGCTCTTCTGGGTGGCCTCATGTTCTAGCCCCTCTTAGGAACTGTTTGATCAAAGGGTGTGAGAAAAGGGGCTGCTTTTGGGAAAATGAGCAGAGATAGCAGAGGCATGAATTTTAATAAAGGAAAAAGAGAGGTCACTGTGTAGCAGGTCAGCTAAGTAATCCAGAATGAGAGGGAGGAAGGGCTGTACCATACTAGCTCCCTTAGCCTGAATCCAGGTGCAGAACCTTTTCTATTTGTCAGCATAAGACTTTCTAATGCTAGGGCATCTGGCCTCACGTATAACATCTAGAACCGGTTTACGGAGGTTGGCAGATTGAGCGGGGGTTAGGGAATACGCCAAGCTGCCAAATTGAGTGTCTGCAATTGGGGATGCATGAATTCCCCTTTCCTCTGGGTCATGAGGTTTGAAATCTGAGTAAGATGCCATGGTGGCAGTGGGGACAGGCTGCACAGCAAGGGGTACCAGTGCTGGCGAGGTCAGCCTGGAGCTGTAAGAATTGTCCCTGGTTTTTCCTCCTTTATTTTGAGCAGTACCCTGGGGATGAGAGGTAGTAGAGGAAAGGCACAGACTGATAGATTGACCCAGGGGAAGGACAGGGCATCCACTTTGAAAGCCATGCAGTGATGCTCCCTGGTACAGAATTTGCTGAGCTGATGGTTGGTGTGGGAGGCAAAGAGTTTGACCTTCGGAGTGCCCCAGTTCTGAGTTATTAGGGTGTAGGTTCTTCTGTTGAGCTGCCACTCATGTGGGTCCAGAAGATTTCTGCTTAAGTAGTCTGCCAGAGAGTTGAGAGAGCCTGGTAGGAATTGTGCTAACAGGTGGAGTTGCATGGTAAAGGCTGTGTGCCAAAGGGTCATGGCCAACCTGCATAGAGGGTAGGAGAGAGTCCCTCCCTCCCTCTTGTTGATATACCACATCACAGTGATGTTGTCTGTTTTGAACAGGAGAGCCCATGGGGAGAGAAGGGGCTTGAAAGCAATCAAGGCATGCTGGACAGCCATCATCTCTTTTTGGTTGATGTGCAGATGGATTTTCTGTGGGCTCCTTTGGCCCCGTATGCACCTGCCATCCAGGTGTGCACCCCGGGCATAGTCTGATGCGTCTGTGGTGAGGGTCTGGGTGGTGGGGGGTGTTGAGAAAGGTAGTCCCCCTTGTTGTGGGAGCATCCTGTTGCCCACCAAAGAAATTATTTTCGAAGGCAAGGTATTATAGGTATGAGAGTCTCCAGGTCTTGAAAGGCTTTTTAGGTACCATTGAAGTTTCCTTGTATGCAGTCTGGCATATGAAATGAGTAGTACGCAAGATGCCATGAACCCCAGAGCTTGCAAGATTTTCCTTGAAGATGGTTGGGGGTCTGGTGGCTAGTTGAGAGAAGTAGGCAGTCAGGAAAATTTGCTTTTGTGGTGCAAGGAATGCCAATCTGGGATGCTGTGTCCAGGCTTGCTCCCAGGAATATAATCCTTTGGGTGGGTTCATGTTTGGATTTCTTTTCACTGATTGTGTACCTTAGTGAGGTTAGTAGTGACTTTACAAAGATTCAAAGAAATCAGTTGTAAAGGACATCAAACAGGTTACCAATAAAAAATAAAGGAATGTCCATGGCCAGTAGTTACACCATAAGCTCTACACAGCAGGCAAATCCTGGTAGTTAAATGCTGTAAAATCATTATTCATGTAATCCACAAAACAAGGTTAAGCACTTTCTTCCCCTGTGTAACACTTCGGGGACATCATCAGAACCAAATGATTTACAGCATTTAACTACCAGGATTTGCCTGCTGTGTGGAGCTTGTGGTGTAACTACTGGCCATGGACATTCCTTTATTTTTTATTAGTGACTTTACAAAGGCCAGGTGCTTGAGCAGCTTTTCCTGGCTGTCTGCCTGAATTAGGCAGTCGTCTAAGTATGGGTAAATCTGGATATTCCTTTGTCTGCAGAAGGCAATGGCCAGAATCAGACATTTTGTGTAAACTCTGGGAGCAGTAGATAAGCTAAAAAAAGCGCAAAGAACTGAAAGTGCTGAGATCCTGCCCTGAAATGTAGATATTTCCTGCATAATTCCCTGAGAGGGATGTGGAGGTAGGCCTCTTTTAGATCCAGGGTGGCTAGTCAAGCATCCTTGGACAGCATGGATAGCATGCTGCTGAAGGGTGAGCATTTTGAATTTTGGGATCACCATGAAGGTGTTTAGAATGGATAGGTCGATGATGGGGTGCCAGGTGCCCTCTTTTCTGGGTACCAGAAAAAGCTTGGAGTAGAAACCTTGGCCTCTCTGTTCTGCAGGACTGTGCTCTGCTGCCCTCATAGAAAGCAGGGAAAGGACTTGCTTTTGTACCTCTGCCCACTGGTTTGAAGGTAGATCTGGTAACCCCTTTTGGAGTTGGAAGGGTGTGGAAAGAAAATCTGTATCCCTGGGACACTATGTTGAGAACCCAGAGGGTTGTTAGTAATGGTGGCCCAGGTGCTTGCGTGAAAGGACAGTTTTCCTCCTAGGGGTAAGTGAAGGTGAGCAGAGGGAGGGGGAGGCGAGTCATTGTCAGTTCTTACCATAAGGGGGTGGCTTAGAACTCCCTGGTTTTGAAGTGGAGGAAGTCCACTGCTTAGATCTCTGCATTCCCTATGACTGCTGTTTGGGGGGTATCGTTCCCTGGGGTCTGGGTTGAACTGGCCTAGTGGGAGCTGAAAAGGATCAGTGCTTGGTGGGACAATGCCTGCTGAACCTGGGTGGCTGGACCTGTAGGAAATCTGTAACTGTCTGCATATAGTTTGCTTTTTCTTCCATATTTTTTAAGACCTCTTCTGCCTTAGTGCCAAATAAGCTGTCTGTGCAAGGGGGCAACCAGACAATTTAGATTTGACATGGTTTGGCAAGGGCTGTTCCTTAAACCATGCATGTCTTCTAAGGACAGAACCGGTGACTGCTGCCCTGCAAGAAGCTTCTAGGGCTTCAAAACCACAGTGCAAGGTGTGTTTAGTTACTTGACTTGCAGAATGCATTAACTCTTTTAACTCTTCAGATTCTGCATAAGCAGGAAAGGAAGACATCTTTTGTTTGAGACGTTCCAGGGTATGTTGCTGAAATTTTAGCATATGGAACTGACAATTTAGTGCTCTGATAGCAAGAGTAGCTGAGGTGTATACTTTTTTACCCATCTGTCTAGTGCTCGGGAAGCCGTATCTGAAGGGGTGGGATTCTTAGCAGAGGTTGCTTTAATTCCGTTAGACCCTTGAGAAATTACCTCATGGTCAGCAGTAGGATTTTTAAAAAGAAATTTGTGCGAGTCAGGGACTTTGTAGTACCGGTCTGGTTTTCTGGGTGCAGGAAGGAGGGTGTCAGGAGTCAAACTGGATTCCAGGAAAACATCCTCCACACCATTCAGGACTGGGGGGATCGCCAAGAGTCTGTGCTGTGGAAGATATAAGAATTCCCCGAGTCTCTTTTTAGACTGAGGGTAGTCCTGACTTTCCCACTGGAAATGTTCCCTTACGGTATGAAGGGTTTCCCCAAAGGAAAAATCTTTTGGAGGGAGAGGCTGAAGGGATAGAATCCTCTGCATCAGAATCCTCATAAGTAGAGAGGGGTTGCATGTCTTCATATTCAGATGCATCATGAGTCATCGGACTCTTGTTCAGACAAAACTACAGGGGACAGATCTCTTTTCCTTTTGGAGCGGGTAGCTTGGCTTCCCCTGATCAGCATAAGGTCTTCCGCCATTTTAAGCATTTGAGACTGAGGCAAGGAAGCAGGTGCCTGAGATTGGGTCGTCGGTTTCTTGGGTGTAGTTCGTACTCTGGGCCTAAGAAACCCGATCATTTTTGAAAGAACAGTAGTCGCGAAAGAAGACGTCGGTTTGTGTTGACAAACGGTAGTGCGAAGGACTTCCTCAGAAGCCAGTGCCTGCTCAACAGCTCCAGACCCATCCAAGGTAGAGACGACCGCAGAATCCTTAGTTGAAGAAGAGTTTTGCGGCATACCGGACTCCGAAAGGGTCTTGGTAACGGCCTGCGAATCCAGAGAAGCGGGCATCAGGGACTGTGAAAGGGCCTCACTGATGACTGGAGAACTGACAACTAGCTTAACGGGAGCGTTGTCGGTAGGTTTGGACCTGTGCAATCTGCCTCTGTCTTTATCTTTACTTTTTTTCAGAAGATCTGCTGTGGGATGGCTTACCGAAGCCATATCGGAGTTCGAGGACTGTAAGCAAAAATATCTAGCTACAATAAGGGCCCAATGACGGATAGTTCTGGGGTTTAACAAAGCACAGAAGCAACAATGGGGGACATCATGGTCTGGGCCTAAGCAAGTGACACAGTAAGAATGAAAGTCTCTGTGTGGTATTTGCTTTCCACAGGCAAGACAATTGTTACCTTTTTCTGACATCGGTTAGTGCAAGAAAAAAGGATCCCCAATGGGGTACTTAGCTTTAGAAGACTTCAGCTTCAATTCGGTAAATGAAACTCAGGTAGCGGCTGACCGGCATTCGTGAAAACTGCTTCTGCTTCAGGCTCCAAGTCAAGAAGGGCTGATGTAATGGCGTCGGCTGCCTTACTTTATACTACTGACAACCTGAAATCAGTCCTGAAGCGACAGCAACCGACGCAGAAATACTAAGCCTCTGGTATTCGGGTAAGCCGAGGGCTACCCTGGCAGGGATAACCCAAATGTGATGACTGCAACAGTGAAACATGAAGAACATCTGCACTTGATAGAGTGCCTGGTAACCTGGGAAGAGAGTGCCAGAAGAGAGGGCAGTGATGCTTTGGCAGGGGAGTCTGGAATATCTGCTAGATGTTTGGTGGCAGATTCTATGAGGGACAAGGCATACTTGGCCATGTGAGTTTGGTAATTTGTAGCTCTGAAGGCCAAGTAACCAAGGTATATATCTTTTTGCCCAGCCTTTTCATAGTTTTGCTGTCTGTCAGCAGGGAGAATGGTGGTAGTAGGTAGGAGCTTGGAGGCTTTGTCCTTAGAGACTGAAATAGTGGCTGGATCAGTAGGTGGGCACTTAAGCAGATGCTTAGCAGTGTCAGGCACCTTGTAAAATTGTCTGCTCTTCGTGGAGCATAAGGTTAGGAGTCTGTGTTAAGAGATGCTGATGAGAATGCATCTAAAAAGGCAGGCAGGATAGGAAGAACAGCACATGGGCTGGAGGGGATTCCATTTGAATGAGGACGTAATAACTTTTTTGCACCTCAGTCATTTCTGAGGATTCCCATTTAAAATGTCCCTACATCCTGCAAATAGTTTCTCCAAAAGTTAAGTCTTCAACTGGGAAGTCAGGATCCACCGATTCTTCCTCTGGAGATCCGTATCCCAAGGGGGAAAATATCTCAGAGTTGTATTAAAGTGATTCCTCTGAGGAATCTGAAAGGACTTCCTCTTCCCTAGTGAATGTCTCTGTAGTCTGAGGCCTAGGGCTCAGGAGAGGAGGTGAAGTGGAAGTAGTAACAGCAGAGGCAGGAGTCAGTGTCATAAAAGCACTGAAAAAGCTTTGACTAAAAGCCTGCCAATCAAGGAATGCTTTCTGCTGTGGGAGAAATATGTTTTTTCTTTTCTCTCCATTTAAGGGGTCAGCGGACATCTGCGTGGGCCTAGAAAAAAGTTATGTACTCACCGTAACGTTCAATGTTTGTTGTCCATAATCTCGCCTTCATTCTTGATGGTTGGATTCAGAACCAAGCATCGGTTCCGACTCGGCTGGATACTAAAGCTAGAGAGCTTTCACTAGCTCAAGGCTATACCCTATCCCACCATACCTAGCGACTGTTACCCAGCATAATAACTACAACAGATCATCTGCTCATAATTCCCAAGGCATGAAGGGAATCAGGAAACTTACAGCCAATTTCAGAAAATTCCTCTCGATCCTCCAGGAAGGGGGAAGGAGGGTGTGATGCAAGAATGAAGGCAAGATTATGGACAACAAACATGGAACGTTACGGTGAGTACATAACTTCTTTATGTTATGTTGTCCTATCTCGCCTTCATTCTTGATGATTGGGACAGCGTCCCCAGCACCTTCTTTCTCAGGTGGCTCAAGGGAATAAACTCTTCAGAACAGTGGAACCAAAGAATGCCCTGTTCCGGGAGGCCACATCTACTTTGTAATGAGTGCTAAAGGTATGAGGGTTAACTCACGTAGCTGCTGCACAAATTGAATCCAAAGGAAGCCTGGCTTGAAAGGCACTGGAAGTCGACATAGCTCTAGTTGAATGACCTCTAATTTTTCCTGCCAGCTGTTTATGCTGAGAATTACAGACATAAGTAATAGTGTCTGTAAGCCATTCTGACAAGGTGACTTTTGAAACTGAAATTCCTTTTCTGTTTTCTGAGAATGAAACAAACAGTTGGTCAGATTTTTTAAATTCCTTTGTCCTATGTAAGTAAAAACGTAACTGCCTATGGACATCCAATTGGTGAAGCTTGTATTCTGTCCTGTTGCCATGATTGGGGAAAAATACGGGTAGCTCAATAGACCGATTTAAAATGGCCTCAGAACATACTTTTGGCAGAAAGGAAGGATTTGTCCTGAGAGAGACACTGTCTTTGTGGAAAATCAAATAGGGAGGACGGACAGACAGAGCTTGCAGTTCTGAAACCCTACGAGCGGATGTAATGGCTGTTAGAAAGATTGTCAACAAGGGGCGGCCCGTGCTATTGTACTGCCAGACTGCAGCTGCCCCCAGCTGTAAAAAAGAAAAAAAGAAAAAAAATAAAAGATAAAAAAGAAAATTAAAAATTGCGGACTTTCGCGCATGCGCACTAGTCCAGACTGCTGCCGAGACAGTCTGGAGCATGCACAGACTTGTTTCAGCAGCAGTCCGGATTAGGAAACATTTAAGAGCAGAGATCCCAGAAGTCTATGCAGTTGTAACTGCATAGACTGTCACTGGAAACGGATCGGACTCGGACTGCAATGTCGGCAGGCTGGAGTCTCGTCGGGGGAAGAACATCTCGCGTGGTGGGATTTGATACTCCAACGGACGTAATGTGCGGGCAGGTTTGTAGTGCTCTAACAGCTATGGATTTAATAGCATGAAAGGGAAGGGATCTACATCACTCCAGGGGTGTGTGTGTGTGTGTGTGTGTGTGTGTGTGTGTGTGTGTGTGTAAAACGCCCAAGTTGCTATATACTGGTGGCTAGAACAAACTCATGGTGGTGTGGTAGGGAGTACCTCAGGCTTGAACTCTGTACCTTGTATGCAGGTGTTAAGGACCTGAATTCCCTACCCACCATTTGTAAAAAAAATTGCAGATTTTTGCCTCATATTTGATCTGATCTGTTACTCATAATATCTGTGGTTTCTAAATGTTGCAATGCTTGATATTTGATGGTGCAGTGGTAGCATTGTTGCTTCACATCTGCAGGTTCTCAGGCTTGATTCTTGCCTGGGGTGCCTTCTGTGTGGGGTCTGCATCTTCTCCCTGTGTTTGTGTCCTCCCATGTTACAAAGACATGTCTGCGTTATTTCTTCCTGGGTCTCTGCTGAAAATTGTTTTTTTGTTCCAAGTCAGACTGTCCTGATTAACAAATGTTAAACAAAATTGACAGGCATTTGAATTTCAGACTTCAGGTTTCTGAATGTTTAATTCCTTACATATTTGATGGTGCAGTGGTAGCACTGTTGCCTCACAGCTATACGTTTTCTGGTTTGATTCTTGGCTGGGGTGACTTCTGTGTGGAGTCTGCATCTCATCCCTATGTTTGAGTGGATTTGCTCTGGTGTCCTGCCATTTTACAAAGACATGTGTCCGCAGTATTTCTCCCTGGGCCTCTGCTGAAAATTTTTTTGTTCCGTCAAAAGTAATATTGACAGGCATTTGAATTTCAGACTTCATATTCTTCAGAAAATACATAGTAACATAACCTTTTATTCTAGCAATTTTCTAAGTTTATAAGATGAATATTTGAAATTTGTCCTTATTTTTGGGACTGTATTACCCCATTATTGGCTTTGTCCACATTTTTTGTGCTAAGGTTGACAGCTATGGCAAGAACTGAATTCACTGAATATGTTTGAGGGCTGTATTCCCTCATTACTGGGTTTGTCCAGGTGTTTTGTGCTAAGAGGTTGACAGCTATGGTGAGAACTGAATTCATTAAATGATAGCCATTTAAGTTTCAGTCTTCCTCTCTTTCACAAAGCAGCTGATATGGCGTAGTGGTATGTTGCTCTGACTGTTTTGCACAGGGACATTGGTAGTAAAATGTATGGTGGTAACACAGCATTTTTCTTTCACAAAGCAGCTGATTTGGCATAGTGGTATGTTGCTCTGACTCCTTTGCACAGGGACCTTGGCAGTAAAATGTATGGTGGTAACACAGCATTTTATTCTAGCAACATTCCAAGATTATACAAGCAATGTTTAATGTGTCCCTGGTTTTGGGGCTTTTGACCCCCCTCCCAATAAATTTGGCTTTTTCCAGATTTCTTGTGCTGCGAAGTTGAGATGCAGTTGAGTATTGAGTAGATTTTACAAGGAGCTGAGAGCTGCAGGGGAGGAGAAGTTTAGTTCTGCTTATGCTAAGTCAGCTTGCATTATTTATAGCACAACAGGTTGTGTACTTGCTTTTGATGCAGAAGGTTGTTGGTTCTACTGCCACAAGGGGTGAATGCTGCCGTACTGAAAAAGTTAAGATACTATGAGCCTGTTATCAGTTTGCCATCCATTTCCTATTGCAATATTACTAGGTTATCATTTTTAATGTAATATAGGCAATTTATTCCTCAGGGGCATCAGACACTTTTATTTTTCGATGAAACCATGAAATATAAAGGTGTTTGCTAGCAGCAACCTCTTCATTAGTTACAGATTTATTTAATGTGGAATTATTTAGATGACTTTTTTACTTCTTCAGAGATTGTGCGTATTTACTGATAATGGTGGACTGTAGAATTGTGCACATTTACTAATAATGGTGGACTGTAGAAGTCTGAGTAGACTTTTATGATGGAAATGTTCTGAACTGGGCAGTTTTGTCATTATGGGTGCATGCATTTTGTTTCATTGTTTACTGGAAAAATGTTCAAAACAATAGGAAGGTGTATCAAAGAGCACATGTATGTTTCATATGCAATGGGCCTATGATATGAAAACAGCCCAGAATTTATCTTTATCTGCCACTGGTAAAATGTATTTTCTTTGAATGTGGGTTTCAATGCTGTTTCAATGAATGTGAGTTTCAAGGGCAGAGAAGTTTTAATGCTAAGTTTGTTTAGCAGATGTCTTAGTGTTTGTGCTGTAAAATGCAAAATAAAACTTTCAAATGAAGTCCAAATCATCATAGAAGTAAATCAATATGCACATTAGTGTTTATGGTAAATGGAGTGAAATAGCCAAGTAATGGATCATTGGAATGGCTGCAGGGGGAAGCTCCATTCGACCATGATTTTGTGAGGGGGAAGGGCGGCAAACTTAAAGACAGCCCCAGCTGAACTATACCTCCCAACTGTCCAGATTTTCAAAGAATGAATAGATTTTTGCTTCTTATTTTTGGTTTGTTCCTCATAAAATGTGTGGGTTTCTGGCAAATCATTTAGGAATTAAGTCACTAAATAATGACACACTGAATTTCAGACTTCATAACCTTCAGAAAAATGCATGCTAAAGTAAGACCTGTTCTATCAACTGTCTCAGTTTATACAAGAGCAATTTTTAGTACTGTTTATATGTTCCCCCAATATATTTGGCCATGTCCAGATTTATTGCATTAACAGGTTGAGAGGTACATGCAAATAAATTGCTTTATAGAATTAGGCATAGCCAAACCTCTCGATTGTCCCTGATTTTGGCTCAAAATGTTGCTCTTCCCCCTAATAATCCCTCCTCAAAATAGCAATTTTGAAAGAAAACATGGAGGGTTTACAATTAAGAAATAACTGTAATAATCAGAGTTATAGATTACTTTTATTTCAGAAACGCATGTAGATTCTTTTATTTTGTCAGCTGCTTAAGTTAGCAGTACTAATATTAAACTGTCCCTTCTTTGACAGGTTCCCAGCTGTATTGTGTGGCTATTTTATATTTTTACATCACCTTTTTGGTCCATTTTTCATAAAATTGTGTTTTTTTTTGCAAATTAGTGACAAATCATTAAAGACTGAAGTTAGAAAATGACAGACATTTGAGTTTCAGATTTCATACCATTCAGAAAATTCATACTAATGCAAGACCTATTCTATTATCTTTATAAGTTTATAAGAGCAATATTTAAAAATTGTCATTTTTGGGCCTTTGTCCCACTTCTTTGTATGGCTTTGTCCAGATGTCTTGCTCTGAGGTTGAGAAGTATGACAAATGTGTCAGGGCCATCACAGTCAGCCAGACACATTTCAAACTGTGACATACTTGTTGCACCCCACTCCTCCATGTAGTGACTCTGGATGTGTCAAAGCAAGGCAAGGAGTAGCTATGCAGTGTAAATGTGCAGAGTATCCCCCCATCCAAGGTAGACACAAGTACTAGAGTGGCTTTTCATCTGTCCTTGATTTTTGCAGAATGGTCTGGTTTCTGTCATATTTTTTGTACTGTTGATGTATGCTTATTACTCAAAGTGCCTGTTGCTCTGAGTTTAAGTAGCAATACTTAAATGACCATCAGGTAAGCTTGGCTGAAATCGTAAGATGCAAGTAAGCTTTAATAAGCATACTGTTAAAGAAATGCCAACATTGAAAGCCTTTCTGTTGTTGCCATGTAGAGAATACTTAACTAGATAATGTATAGCCGTGGGTATTGAAATGCATATGACAGTATTTGTAATAAAGGACAGGATTACATTATTTTAAGAAGCTCATTACACTTGGAGACTTCCAGTCATCTCTGCAGGCTTTACCCGTAAACTAAACAGAATGCCAATCGTGTGGTCCAGAACTTGTACAGTAATCCTTTTAAGCAATGTATCTTGAGCTTATTTCTTCTTTGCTTTTCATTTTTTACTTTGATCATGTTTTCCCCATGAAACAAGTAGATAGCTGTCAGGCAGCAGGTCTTTTTTTGGATAAGAAACATTTTTACAAGTGGGGGCATCAGAGATTTCTACTTTCAGCATGTTACTTGGTACTTTAATAAAGCTGAATACAAATTATAATTAGAACTGCAGTGCAAGAAGTGGTTTGAGTCGAGTGCTGCTTGTTTTTCTTGTACTTTATTTTGACTGGCATTCCATTAATGTAGTTAAAAAGTAATTTATTTTTTCATGCCTCACAACCTTTTTGTTTCCATCTAGATATTAAGTAAGCTGTCATGCAGCCAATGCATTGAAATACTTTTGTTCTTCTACACTTCATTTTGATTTGATTGGACTTCTCATAATGACGGTTTGGCACCCAGGGCAGTGTATTTAGTTAGTTTTTGTGTTTTTGAGCATAGTTCCTCCCCTTTCTAGTTGGCCACACCCCTTCCCACTGGCCCCACCCATTCAGCGGTCTCCTGCAGCCCCCCTTTGATTTGAAGTCACCAGCCGCCACTGTTGCCAACCAAGAGAAGAACTTTAGTGGGCAAGAGGATGCTGGTTTGAATGGAGGGAAAATTAAAGATGATAACACCAAATTTAGATCCCAAGGAGGTGGTGGTTCTCTTATGGGTGGTCTTAAAAGGAATGTACCCCACATAAAGGCTTTGCATAATCTGTGGCACATTATATTGGATCACGTATCCTGCATGGTAGTTTGATATGGCAGCTAGTTGTACTTGTACCATGGCTACCTCTGCACCCCAATTAAAGGTTTCAGAATTTCTGATAATAGGGGGTGTCAAGGGGTCTATATGGTTCTTATCAGCCCAACAAGAAAATCTCTTCCATTTGCTTGCATAAAGTTTCCTAGTTGTATTCTTATGCGACAACACCAGAATGTGTTGCACTGCTGGGGACAGTTCTGGAAGCCTGGCTAAGATGGGAAGTGGAGTAACCAAGCTGTCAGCTTGAGGCTTTGAAGAGAGGGGTGGAGCGTTCCTGAGTGATGAGTCAGAAGATTTGGTATTGGGAGCCATATCTGACAATGCCAGTAAGGAGCAATGAGAATTAGCCTGCGACTCAACAATTTAGCTTTCTGGAGAACTTTGGTTATTAACGGAAATGGGGGAAAAGCATAAAGAAGTCCCGGGGGCCAATCGAGAACAAATGCATCCATTGCTGACTCCCCCAGAGGGGGGATTAGGTCAAAGTAGCTGCTGCATTTGGAGTTGATGAATGTGGCCAAGAGGTCATAGCAAGGCTGGCCCCACTTGTGAAAAATTTGCTATTTCCTGTTTCAGGGACCACGTGAGGCATAAGAAATGCCCTGCTTAATCTGTCCATTACTACACTGGACATCCCTAGGATGTGTACTGCAGTCAAAATACGTTGAGAAAAAATTGCCCATTGCCATACTCTGAGCCTCTTGACAAAGGGGGTATATGCTCTGGTTCTGCCTTGTCTGTTGATGTACCACAACATGGACGTATGGTCTGTTTGTATTGCAATTGTACCTGTTGGAAGAGAGCTCTGGGCATGCTTGCAACGCCAGAAGCACCACTCTCATCTCTACGACATTAATGTACAAGTGCACTGCTGGGGATAGTTTTGTGTGTTCTTGCCAAGTCCCTTGGACAGTCTGTCCCAGATAATGCCCCCCACCCTATCTGGGAAGCGTCTGTGGTCACTGTAGCTACTGGCTGGGGGAGAACAAACGGTCTGCCTCATACCTCCCAACCATACCGAATTACTCTGTATTTACCGAGTTCTGGGGTCCAAATGAAGGGGTGCCATGATTCCCCGATTGGCACCCCTTCATTTCCGATTTTTTTGCTTAATTTTTTTTTTTTTTAAATTCGCGCTGTCGGTGCTGACGTCATCACGTGCGTGATGACGTCAGTGCCGTCAGGGCTACCAGCCAGTCGGAACTGAGCTCAAGGAGCTCACGTCATTATTTCCGGCTGGCTGCGAGCGGGAAGGAAAATACAGCACCGACTGAGTACTACTAGGCAGTAACACACTATCATTCACTAAACTATGGCAGTAATGCCTTTTTTTCCAAGCTGGCTGCGACTCTGCGAACAGGAATACAGCACAGCAGCAATGGAATTACAGGCAGCAGTGCTATTAGTTTTATTTTTCCAAGCAGCAGGCAGCGCGAGCAGGTAAGCGTGGGACGGAACGTCCTTTTTCTTTTCAGAAGCAGTAATCACGGGCTGAAAGATCCCTGTGGAACCTGTGGCTATAGCTTAACAAAAGAATTAGGGGCGACGTTTTAGGATAGTGTGGTGGGAAGAAGTAGCATTGCTGGCTATGATTTTTTCAGAAATCAAGGAGATTCAGCTGCTGATGTCAGTTAACTCTGAGAAGTCATTAGTCGTCCTCTTCAGAAAGGTACAAGTACGGTGTTTGCTTCTAGAAAGTATGGTACACAAAATTTGAGGATGAAACTTTATAGTTTATTATATTGTTATATGGTGCTTTATCAGACAAGACAGAGGGATTCAACAGCAAAACATACAACCTCTTTTGTCTGTTCACACATGTATCTGTAGCCTAACCTGAAAAAATAGGACAGTGCTTATTAGCTTTAATTTATTGGTGGCTGGCTGCACACACTCTTTTGTTCTACAGAGACAGAGTGTCTTTTTTTCATGAAATCAGTTTACGGAGGGTAAGCTTTGTATTTCTGAAAGAGGGTATTGATTTTTAAATGTAGTCTAACATAGCATCGGAAATGAATACTGAGATGCTACTGCTGAACAGTAGTTTGGCAGGATGCGCTTGATAGGCAGATCTTGCATTGTTTTATACATCATTTTGTCATGCTGAGCATGCTGACCTCTAGTCTGCATTTTTTTCTTAAAATGACTAATTTAGGAGATGAATTATGAGACTAGCAATTAGGCAGGCTTCTTAGCTGTTTTGCATGGATGGATTAGAGAGAAAAGAAACGTCATCTTTTGAGATGTAGGTGTCATTTTATGCTAAAAGGTAGTGTCCTTTTGCAAAGAGCCTCTAAACTGCCAACCCCCAGCTTAGTCTCATTCCATGAGCTGTAGGTGATGCTTTCCTCAAGTCTGTGCTATGAAATGGAACAGTCACTGCATGCAGTAATGCTTCATGCCCGCAGGTAATGGCAAATGACTCAAGTCACAACTCATGTGTTTTTTTTTTTTTTTTTTTTTAAATAATTACGTCAGCTGCTTGTGTGATGCGTAAATGCTTGGAAAGAATAGCAGCTTGGTCTGGAGATTTTTAAAACAAAAAAAATGCTTTTTGATTATTTTTCTTCTGTACTTGCTTTTCCTGTTGAAAGTGAAACAGCAGTTTTGTGCTTTCAAGTCGGAATTGTATGACATGCATTTGTGGAACAGTAATCCTCAGTAGAGAAGAACTTGTTGGCATTTGGAAGTTGTCTTCAGATTGCATTCATAGTGTTTTAGCCTAAACAAGAGAAAATCTCCAATATGTAGTTGCAAAATGTCTGAAAGAGCCTTATTGCTGCAGTGCCTAATGATATTAGACACTTGAGCTTTTCTGATAGTTATTCTATGGACATGTTTGAAGAAAAGGTTGTGAGATCATGTCAGAATTAACTAAATCATGGCAGCTAGGATCACACATGCTCATAACGTGTAGTTTAAACGTCTCTAGTTTCTCACTGTAGAGATCTGTAGCAAGTACAAAATTGTATTTTGTCAGCAACACTGCTTGATGTAGGAATTAAATAATATGGTGATATTATGAGGCAAGATCAGTGGTAAAACATTCCGACCTAACTGTAGCTTTCTATGTCACAGAAAGTAGGTTAGTCAGAATTATTTTCTGTTATTCTTCCTTGAGATGCCGTAAAGTAAGTACAAATCCTGGTTTCTTCTATCTAGAAAGTACTTCAGGTTGAGTGAAGACAGATTGCTAGTTTCATTCTTTTCCAGAAGAGTAAGAGTTGACTTTTTTGATGGAAGAATCTGCTTTAAAGTTTTGATTTAATTTATATACATCTGCACAGTGTTTACAGGAAGTTAGTGGAAGAGGAAAAATTAGTGGTAAATCAGTGTCATACGTATGGTTAATAGTCTGTCTGAAGAACTTCATTTTAAGCTGTTAATTATTTTCTTTGATATAGCTGACAATTCTGCTCATAACATGCAGCAGTGTCTTTATACTAACTTACAGGCCTTCCATTTTAGACTTTGAAATGTACAGTGAAATATCACAGTTGCTTAGGAAGAGTCATTTGGTGATGGCTAGATCAGTTACATGCACTGCCAGTTACGGTGAGGTAGACCAATAAATTCAGTGCCAAAAAGTTTACAGTTATGGTGAGGTCACAGCACTAATAATGTATATAGCATTAGTCATTGTACAGGAGGAAATCAACCAGAGCTGCATATGGGGGTATAACGTGATAGATGTGGCAGCTAGGAAGTGATACCTCTTTGACATCTGTAATACTACAGTCGGTGAGACTGTAATAATGTTAGTATATCCCTAAGCTAATTTTTGTTACGCATATATCAGCATCCTTCAACCAGGGAATGCAGTTTGTTTTAATCAAAGAAAAAAAAAACATACTTGATACAACAACAGTTAATTGCATTTAAAAACTGATCTTCGATTTTATACATTATGATGGCTCTTAAATATTTGTATTGTTAATTAGTCTTAATGTTTCAGTGTTTATCACATTATTTGAAATTATTATAAATTACTTCTGCATACGCATCCATACATTCATTACTAAATAGTGTGGGAAGAAATAGCCAGGGAATAGTGTTTGTGCATTGATGTACTGCAAAATGTAAAAATAAAATCCAAATAATCATTGATTGTAGAAGTAAAGCAGTATGCACACATTAGTGTTTGGGGGCGAAATAGCCAGGTAATAGGACAATGGAATCTGGTGCCATATTTTGGTTGGTTGTTCTTCAGTTTGCATTTGAAAGTTGGTATCCCACAATTCCATCGGAGTGGGTGGGGTTACATAATTATGTATGCAAATTAGATGCTAATCAGTGTACAGATTTTTACCTATTTTTCATGGGCCTTGTCCAGATTTTTGATGTTTCCAGGTTTTGAGGTATGGTCTGCCTATCGTTACCTGTGTGCACTGAAGCCACCATCGTAGGTCCCTCTTGCAGGTGTTCATAATGTGAATCTTGTGTGACATGTGTAAACTCCTGCATGGACCAATGAGCAAAGAGTAGCCACTGTAATATTCTCATGTGTAGACGCACCAGTGGAACTAGTGTTATTGCAGCTGCCATTGAACCCAGAACCTTGAGGACAAACTTTGCCTGTACTTTTTTCTTCATGAGCAATATTGACACCTGATGGAGTAACGCTAGAATTCTTTCATGAGGCAGTTTTGCTACCATGTCTTTTGTGTTTAAGTCTGCCCCTATAAAGGTAATATGCTGTGAAGGCAACAAGACAGATTTTTCAAAATTTATGGTAATGCCTAGCTCTGGGCAGAGATGAACAGTGGGGTGTCTTGCCCTGGTTAGTAGATGCTCAGTGGTGGCGGTCAGGAGCCAGTCGTTTAAGTACAGAAACACCCAGAATCCTAGACACCTCAGGTGAGCCATAACTACTGCCATGCAGTTGGTTAACACTCTGGGGCTTTAGTGAGGCCAAAAGGCAGAGCTCTGAATTGGTAATGACAGGCTCACAGCCGGAGGCATAGATATCTCCTGGTTTGCCTGTCCATCTCTATATGGTTGCATGCATCCTGATGATCTATGGAGCACATCCAATTCTCTTGTCCCAGAAAAGGGAGTATAGACTGCAGTTTCAACATCCGGAACTTTGTTTTCTTTACGAACTTACTCAGTCTGCTGAGATCCAAAATTGGTTTCCAGTCCCCTGACTTTTTTTGGAACTAAAAAGAACCTTGAGTAAATTCCGGATCCAATTTGGTGTGCGGGGACTTCTTGGATGACTCTCTTTTCTAGCAACCTTTGAATTTCTACGGTTGCTTGATCCCTTTGACTGGGTGGTATGTCTGGGCTAGACCTTGGTGGAAGGGTTGGAAAAGAAATGGGAATGCTGTATCCCATGGAATGATAGACCGTACTTATTTGTCTTGAGTGATGTCCAACCAGGCTTTAGGGTACAGCGATAATCTCCCCATCGACTGCCTCCAGAGGTGGATAGGCGGGCCTCCTTTCATGAGCGCTGGAAGGGCCTACCAGAGAACGTATCTCTGTCACCCTGATTCTGCAGACCCCCTCTGCCATGAGGACAGTGTCTTCCATTGTTATTTCTCCCTCTGCCCCTGGGGGGGATATTCACCACATGCATCTGGCGAAGCTCCTTGGGATTTCTGGTACCACATTTTTCCACCCTTCTGACCTTTGGGATAAGGTCTGGTACAGATGGAGAAACATACTCCCATGGCAGATAGAGTTTTGCCATCTTGTTGGCACCTGGTAAGAGTCTCTCTCACTTTTGGCCCGAACAAAAATGAGCCGTCAAAAGGGACGTTAATAAAGGAAGACTTGAAAGGTTCAGCAAACTCACAAAGACGCATCCAGGAATGTCTCCTCAGAGCTATTCCTGTGCCTGCTGCCCTGCTCACTCCATCGGCCGCATAAGAAATGAGGCGCATGGAGGAGTTTCCTACAGAGTTTTAAGGTTGCAAGCTGAGAGTTCACCTTGTCAGGTACCCCCGGAGCTGTAGTACCTTGGAGGTTAACTCCTAGATCCTCGAGGAGATCCCCCTGAAGTCAAGTGGGATAAATAATTCAGCAAACTAAGGGTAAAGGCCGCTGAGGAGAACATACGCTTCCCATACTTGTCCACCGCTCAAGACTCCTTATTCAGCGGACAGACAGATGAATATTGAATCCTTCAAAAACCAACTCTTCCTTCACCTATCTTCCAAATGAAAATGCTCATGCTTTCACCCTACATAAACTTTCCCTCCAAGCTCTACTTGCTCTACTTACTCCTGCTCTATTATACTCTCAAGCTTAATCCCATCTATCCAAAGAGCCTGTACTAGCAGATGTCAAATTAACTACTACCCTGTAAATATATATATAAAAAAAAAAAAAAAAAAAATGTCTCATCATGTATATTAAATTTGAATTATTTTTTTTTCATTTTTTGAATTTATAACCTACATTTTGTAACTTTTTGTTTTTCTTTTGTATTTTGTACTTCTTCTACAACATTTTGTAACCTTTGTATTTTGTAACCAACACTGTATTGTATTGCACATGGAGCTTTTCTCCCCGGGCCTCCACTGAAAATGGGCACTTCCTGGCCCAGTAGACTTCCCCGGTAATCAAACTGAAATAAAATGAAAATAAATAAAATAAAGTTACGGCTAATTCCTTCTTGGTGTCTGCCGCCACCACCAAAGCATCTAATGGGACACCTTTAGTTAGGAATTGTTTATCCTCCAGGGCTGTAATAAATCTGTTGGGCTTCCTCGGAACTGGTTCCACCGACTTTGGAGAGCCCCACGCCTTTCGAATGACTACACCAAGGAGCTGGTCAAAAGATGGAGACACCCAAGAAATGGAGGGTCGAGAGACAAATGCCTCCAGGTATACAGATTCATCTTCAGAAGGAGAGAGGGTCTTCCAATCACCTCTCTGTTTCAGGATCTCTAAGATGTCTGAAAAGGAGACATCCTCAGAGGGTGACTTTGGGGAACCTTCTGAATCCTCTAAGTCTGTATCCGACATGACAGACTCAGGGGAGTCTAGGTATCTCCTCTTACAAGTTCTCTTCCGAGGGACCTCCTCGGAGGAATACTCTGGGGAGATTTCAAAAAAGAGGGTCTCACCCGTTGGGGCATCCTGGGGCATTGTTTCTCTATGCTTGGGCTGGAGGGATGGTGTAGAGGTTGACACTGGCCCTTTTGAAGAAAGAGTAGCTGAAGCCGAGGGTGGCGCAGTCTCTGAGGAAAGCACACTGTTCATCACCTTGAAAGCATCACGATCCTGGCCAGAGAGAGCCTCTGGCTCCGATGAACAGGGAGACCTCCCCCGCACTAAGGAGGATGGCTCTGAGGCTGATGTGGCCAAAGAACTCACCTGCGCTGAAGCTCCGAGTGGGAGTGTCAGATCCGACAAGGGTCCGATTCGATTCTCCCCACCCAGAACCAATGAGGGAGTGTTGGCTCCCAGGTCAGAGCAGACATCGGAAAAGAGATACCGGGGTGGTTCTTGGATCTGACGGTTCCACCACAACAACCTCTAGGCACTCTGGCTCCGAACCCGTCCGAGTCGGAGGGGGAATGGAAGGTAAAGCAGATTCGGTAGATGGCTCCATATCCTGTTGGGCTGGGCTTGAGAGAATTTTTGCAAGGATCGGCATCCAAAGCAACCTCCTAACCACCCACTCCACATCATCATCCGATAAGCTTCTGGAAGACCAAGAGGAATGGGTGGATGATCTGTGGCTACCAGCCACTGATTGCAGCAAAGCAGACTGTGGCACCGAGCGGACCAGCTCCAAGGACGGTGACCAGCTTTTTTTTTGGCTCAGAGACGGTTCTGATGACACAGGAGGAACTGACGGAGAGTTAGACTTCTCGGACCTGAAAAACTTCGGATCTGAATGTGCTTGTTTTTCATGTCTCTTTGTCGGCTCTGAACTTGGAACCGATGAAGTGGACTTTATGAGGACCTATCAGAGGATTTTGAAGCCTGATTCCCTTTCCACAGCTGTCTCGAAAGGCCCTTTCAATACACACGGAACTATCAGCTTGTTTCTCCGTTCCTGCAGGACCCTTGAGCTAAAGCCATGGAGAGTCGAACGGTCATAAGTTCGACTATGTAAATATTGAACCCAGAACTTCAAAATGCAAGAAGTTTGAAAGCTCAGAACAGCAATTTTTTTCCCAAGAAAAAAAAAAAAAAAAAAATCCGCTGTTCTGGCACAAAACAAAGCAAAAAAAACCCGAACACTTCAAACTCTTTCTAATGTGGGGGGCTGTGCCCCCTACTTAAATATACCAACTCCAAGATCGCACCACAGTGGAAGAAATACAAAGCCACGGAAATGGCCCACCAAATTTTTTCCCTGGGAAAAAATTCTGTGTTATGCGGCTTCACTATTTTGAAATTTCGAACTTACCAGTTCAAAGTTTCGGCATTCGGACAATTCAACGTTCAGACGTATGATATAAATCCAGCCATGGCCTACAGAACAGGAATCCTGCAGGTGAACAGCTCCTAAACAATACACACAACTTATGCACCCGTCTGTTAAGGACAACTTTTGTGCGCAAGAATCACACTTATTAAAGCTGGACTGTTTAGCCTCTTTGGTTGAATCATTATGGCAAAAGTGTCACAACCAGTCACTAGTGCTATGAAGATAACACAACTTAAAGGTAATCACTACTAAAGGTAAATCACACAGTGAGAGAAAAAGGACCAATTTTTTTTTTTTTTTTTTTTGGAAAGAAAAAGAGGAGGGTTAGAGGAGAGGTCTCTAAGTTAAACAACTGAAGCCTCTAACTTAAACGACAAAACTTTTTAAAGATTACTGAGAAAGGAAGGGGTAAGGAGAGCCCTTTAACTAAAACTGGCTGAAAATGCAGAATCCTCTCACTTAAACAGATTCGTAGAAAAAAGAAGCAAAATCATCCGGGAAAGGAAGAAAAGACCTAAGAGGGAACGACGGCCCACACAGAAGCAGCAGAAAAAAACAGCAGAAAACTAACACTCAAAAAACACTAGATGATTAAGCTACTTCAAAAAAGGTTAATGTACTAAGAATTTGACAGAAAAATCTCAATAAAACAGCAAAAAGACAAAACTTAACCTGTGCCAGCGAAAAATCAATCCCAAAGCATCACGCAGCAAATGAGATCTGGATAACCGTCACTAGGCATCTTGGCATAGGGTATAGCCTCGAGCCAGTGAAAGCTCGCGAGCTTTAGTATGCGGCTGAGTAGGAACAGATGCTCTGTTCCGAACCAAACAATCAAGAATGAAGACGAGATAGGACAACATAACATCCGGAGACTGCAAAGGATTGGAGGGATCAGATGGATCCTTAGAAAACTAAGGCCCCCCCCCCCAGTGTCAGAAACAGACACCTGAATAGCCTCTGTGGAAGTGCTCTTGCCTAGGGATAGTGTGGCATCCTTCGAGGTACCTGTGTTATTCGGAGCAGCAGATCCAGGTCCAGATCCTTGCACCAGGCCGATGTTGGCCACAGGCTGAGGATCAGTTGGAAGAGGCTCAGCAGTAGACGAAGGCCATATGGTTTTGGCCTTCTTTTTTGGCGGTTCTGAGGAGATGTCTGAGGAGCCCTCCATCCCTAAATTAATCTGCTTCAGACGCAGGTTTTCTAGGTAAAGATTTAACACATGCAAGAGACTATGTAAGGTCTTAGGCACGAACGTCTGGCAAATAGGGCAGGCCTTGGGGACGTGCGACCATCCCAACCAAAAAAGGCACTTATCGTGGGCGTCCTTATGAGAGATCTGGCAGCCACACTGACATTTACCGTTTCTGGATGACATGAACAAGCAAATACAGATTTTAAAGAGGACTGAAAAGGTCCCCAAAGGGGTACTTATCTATTGAAATGAATCTGGCATCAGTGGTAGCAGAAACACCTGGCATATTACTGGTGGCTGAAAAGTTCTGAGGGCTGCTGCATGCCAACGTCACCTTTATGGTCCATGTTCTCTCAGACGCATCAGATATCTCACACACCTTGGAGGAACTGAAAGTTTTAGAAAACTGGCCATACGTACGCGAGACTACAGGAGTGAACCCATATACAGAATACTGCAACATGGGAATAGAAGGTCATCCAAGTGTTCTTAGCCTGATTCCTACAGTAGATTCTTTGAGGGGTGGAAAATTTAATCCCCATGGCAGACAAGATCATATCTTCTTGTTCGTTGCGGGTCAAGGTGTCCTTAACAGATGGTCCAAACAGCGAAGATTCATCAAAGTTGACAAAAGACACCTTAAAGGACTCTGTGAAATCACACAGCCTCATCCAAGTATGGTGATGCATTGCATTTCCGGTGCTGGCTGCTCTTGAAGATCCTTTCGCCGAGTGGGAAACAAGTCTCAATGAAGAATTTGCTATGGAAGTAAGAGCAGTTGGCTTAGGAGAAACCTTATCAAATTCCTCCTTAGGCATACACCACCATAGATTCAGAGAGTTCTTTAACCAAATCTCTCTGAAGGCGAATGAAATGTGCCAGATAACTGAATGCCCTTAGCTGAGGCATAAGTGTGCTTCCTGAACCTGTCCATCACTCCGGACTCCCTGTTCCACAGATGGTAAGTTGAGCTCTGCTGCCAAGCTCCTTCTCGGTTGCGGCTGCTATCACCACAGCGTCAACTGGAATTTCTTTACTCCAAAAAGCATTGTCCTCTTTGGGTGAGAGTACTTTGGTCATTTTGGAACTGGCTCTATGCTGTCCGGCTTCTTCGAGGCCCAACTGTCTACAAGGTCTATTAGAGCGTCTGCCAGGGGGACTACCTAAGATGTAGATGGTCCCATCCCGAAGGTCTCCAGGACTACAGATTCCTCCAAAGAGGAGTTTTTGGATGACCAGACACTTTTTAACTTCAAGATTTCCAAGATGTCTGCAAAAAAGACATCATCTAGTGGTGATTCGGGCGATCCCTCTCCATCGTAATCCATATCCTCGGCGAAGGACTTCATAGGGGAGTCCATGTGCCTCCTTTTGCACATGTTCTTCCGTGGGATCTCCTTTGTGGGATATTCAGAGGAGGAGTCGGAAGAGGAAGGGGCCACCTCTGGTAGAACAGACTGGATGCCCTTCGAGACAGGCTGACCCTAGGCAGAAATGGTAGATGCAAGATCCCGATCCATAAGGGGCAGTGGGCACACAGTGTGGAGCAGCAAAGGATCCAACTTTCTGCTAACAGAGAAAGCCTTTTGTATAACATGGAAGGCCAAAGGGTCTCAGGGAGACCCCACCAAGCTCCCTAGGAGCTGAAGCTACCAAGGAAGAGAGAGGAAGCTCACCAGAACCCAACTCACAGACAGAACTGGGCCTAGACTGTTGAGGGCCGAAGTTCCAAGGGGAAGGGAGAGATCCGAGAATACTGGAGCCAAACCTCATCCCTTGGACCCAGGATGCACTCTGATCCGAAGACCTTGGAGCAGAGGGTCAAGGCAACTATCAGACTCAAGGAAGCAAGAGCCCTCAGATCTGACCCCGAATCCCTTGAAAGACTACTGTCCTGGGGCTCTGAAACATGGATCGTAGAAAGAGAAAAAGTAGTACACAGAACAGGCTTGGATCCATGAGGGGACAGAGCTGGAAGAACCCCATCTGAATCTGAACCTTGATGATAGATCGGACCATTTTGCCCACGTCAAGATAAAGGCTCCAAGGGGATCTGTAGGAAGCCAACAAAGATGGACGAGAATGCCTAGGGGGTCTGTATAATCTTTGACAGCACAGCTGGAGAAACTGATGAGACTGATCTCCCTGGAGACCTAGGGGAAGACTGCAAATATGGGGAAGTACGGATACAAAGTGAACTGCTCAGATCTAGGGACTTAGGATCCAGAGACACAGCCGATGTGGAAGGCTCACTCAGAGCCGATAAATCAAATCAGATCTGACGGAGCTAACAAAGACCTTTGCGTCATCAGATCCGAAACCTTTGGAGCCTTGGAAGGCAGCTCAGAAAATGCCTTGAACTCCTTAAGATGCTTTTTCTTTGCCTCAGAGCTGAGTGAATGTCTGGAGGGGAGCTGAGCCCCGGTGAAGAAGCAGTGGTAGTAAAGGGCATAAGGCCCTTCAAGATAATTTTTTTTCTTTCTTAGATGGCCATAGGACTGTGAACCCCTTGCAGATGCTGCAAGTGCTGTCCAAGTGAGCCGGTCCTAAACAGTACATGCACCTGTCATATGCACTAAAATTGTGGCATCTTCCTCTCACACTTGGAGGACCTCTTAAACCCTGTAGGCTTATCCATAGCCAAAAGAAGAGACAACTGTAAAGTATTAACTAGCAACTGTTAACTATTAAGCACCAACTGCTAACTACCAAACTGCTAAACTATATATATATATATATATATATATATATATATATATATACATACACACATACATATACACACACACATATATATATATGTTATAGTTATATCCTATATATATATATATATATATATATACACACACACACATATATATATATATATATATATACACACACACACATATATATATATATATATATATATATATATATTTACACCTACATACATACACAGTCTGCAATTATAGGGGAGAGAGAGAGAGAGACAGAAGGGTCAAAGCCGAAAGAGGAGGGAAAAGGCAATTAAAAATCCTAATGCACCTCGAGAACTAACAAGAAAAAGGAAGGAGATAAAGAACACTAACAACAGTAGAAAACTAAAGACAAATATATCAGAAAAAGGGAGATAAAATATCAAAAATGCAAAGACTTAGCACACCACTGGAAAACCACATCTGGGTGCACCAGCAGCAAACAAGATTTGAGGAGGATGGGCTAGGGGTGGAGGACTATGGGTTAGGGAGAAGCTGGAGCCTAGATGCTTAAGTCTGTGGGAGATGGCCAAGTTGGATCCAAGAATTGGGTCCGAGGCCCATCAGTGAAAAGCAGAATGGGGAGGACCAACATGAAATTCTAGAAGATTTAGGATTTTTGCCTGGAAATGTTTACATAGATATTTTTATAGTCCAAGTAGACTCCAGAGAATTTTTCCTCAGACAGACAGCAAATGTTGGAGGTGTGAAGGGAAAGAAAGAGGTAATTGGGAACATATTTTCTGGAAATGCAGTGCATTAGCGGACTTTAAGGATTCCCTGCAGGATGCATTGTCAGAGATGCTGGGTGAGCAGACTGGTCTGATGGGGGAGATGATTTTTCTCAGCTATTAGTCATGGTAAGGCCTTGCTGTGTTTAACAATGATGGCTGTCAAAAGAGCACTTACTAGAAAATGTAAGTCAAAACCTAAACCAACTATACTGGAAGTAGAGAATATAGTAACAGAGATAAAAACAACTGGAATTGAGATCTTTAGAAAAGGGTAAGAGCAAACTACAAAGGAAAAAATGGGAATTGTGTGAACAATACATACAAGGCAGGTAGGGTTACCACCTGTCCCACTTTGCGAGGGACAGTTCCTCTTTGGGCAGTTGTGCCCTGACAAAAAATATTAAAAATAGCAAATGTCCTGAGATTGTAGGCCATAATTATGTCCCATATTTTATGTAAGAGTTGCATGAAATAGTTATTTCTGTATCTAAAATACCTAAATGTTACAAGAAACAGAATAAGCAACTAAACTGCTACAAGAATAAGCTTTTATTTAGGCAAAAAAGTAAAAGTTCTATCCTTTGTACTGACCGTGGGTATGTGTCAGCCTGTAAAATCTGGTGTGCCCCGAAAATGTCCCACATTGGCCATTTGAAAAGGTGGCAACCCTAAAGGCAGGAATGAGGTTTAAAAGGCAGCAGGACTTAAAGAGCTATGTAATGTTTGAGTGAGAAAGATTGGGCAGATTATAAGTTATATAAAATGCCTGGAACTAGGAGTGTGTCAGTGTTTTTTGTTTTCACTTATATAAATGTATGACTGCCTATGCAATAAGCGATGGTTTGTTTAAAAAAAGGCAAGAACTGAATAATGTATGTAATGTTGCTTAGGTTATATCATCTATAGCAATATATGTAAAATATAACGTTTACGTTAATACAGTTTGATTACTTTTATATGAATGTAAATTTGCCTTTGTCACAAGTGATAATTCAATAAAGGTGTGAAAAAAAAAGAGGGGAAAGGTATGGAAGGGAAAAACTGGAATGTGAACTACAATGCTTGGACAGCATTACAGCATGAAAAAGGTGACAAAATTTTAAAATTACAACCAGGCTGTTTTAACTAGGCCATACTGTAATTCATTTGAAATAGGGTTCACCTTTGTGCCAGCTGTTCAAGCAAACATTGCTAAGGTCTTGCTGTATTTTAGGTTGTTTATTAGAGAGCTTAATTTTCCTTGTTTTTTCATGACAGGAATATATACTGTGGCACATCTAAAGATGAGGAGTTGAAAAAGCAAAATTGCTTTACCACTCAAGCGCACCAAATTTCATAAGTATTTGAAAAGAAATGTGAAAAAGAAATTAGGAAGGTACTAAATTATTTAAAAAAGGGAACAATTTGGACAAGAATTAATGTGAGATACTTCACGAAATTAAACTGTAAGAGTACTGAAGACAGATAAAGGGGGCAGGTAAGTGGTTTTGCATAAAATTAACTACATAACCCATAAGCATAAGATTCTTAATGACGGGACTTAATCCAAAGTGTCAAAAAATGAAGTGGACATAGCTTACTCACAAAACAGACATGGTTTTACACAATATGTTTACGCAGGAACAAATTGCTAATGATTTACATCATAATTTAACAGTGGAAAAGCCAAATGTCCAGAGTATCTTTGGGATTCTCGAAGATACATAAAATATATGTATAATCCCCCCTTTGAGGCCTACAGTTAATGCTGGGAGATTAAAAAAAAAGACCTAGCTAGATATATTGACAAAAACTTAAAATTTGCATAATAGTATTTTCCCCAGATTTTAAATGATCTGTGGGATTTTTTTTTTTTTTACAGTTTTATTAAAATTACTTAAGACATAAGCACATTAAAATGAAAGAAAACAACCCATATTAACATGTTTCTAGTTACATACATTACAATTCCTGCCTTCCCTTAAACCTCACTTCTCCATCAACATTTCAATTATTTATATGTAAATTGCTTTTCACCTTTTCTTAAGACCCCAGTTCTATTATCTACTGCAGATATACAAAGTGTACACACCCAGGTAAAAATGCCAGGTTTTTGTGATATAAAAAAAAATGAGACCACAATAAATCATTTCAAAACTTTTCCCACCTTTAATGTGAACTATAACCTGTACAATTCAATTGAAAAAACAAATCTGTTAGGAGAAAAAATATAAAAAATGTGCAATAAGCTGGTTGCTTTAGTGTGCACACTCTTACACTAATGCTTTGTTGAAACACCTTTTGATTTAATTACAACATTCAGTCATATTGGGTAGGGGTTTATCAGCATGGCACATCTTGACTTGGCAATATTTGCCCACTCTTTCCTTGCAAAAGCGCTCCAAATTTGTCAGATTGCAAGGGCATCTCTTGTGCGCATTCCTCTTCATGTCACCCCACAGATCTTCTATTGGATTTAGATCTGGGCTCTGGTTGGGCCATTCCAAAACTTTAATTTTCTTCTGGTGAAGCCATTCTTTTTCTGATTTGGATGTATGCTTGGGATCACTGTCGTATTGCAAGGTGAAATTCTTCTTCATCTTCAGCTATCTAGCAGATGCCTGAAGGTTTTAGGCCAAAAGTGACTGGTATTTGGAACCATTCATAATTCCCTCCACTTTGACTAAAGCCCCAGTTCCAGCTGAAGAAAAGCAACCCCAAAGCATGATACTGCCACCACCATGCTTCACCATGGGGATGGTGCTCTTTTGCTGATGCAAAGTTTGTCATGTTTAATCATAGCCTCACCTCAGGCTTCATGCCCACTGATTAGCGCACAGCTACAGTTATCCCACTCCACAAAGGGGGATCCACCTTGGATCGTGGGAACTACTGCCCCATCAGTCTGATGAGCCTTATCTGCAAGGCCATGGAACGTATTATCATGGAACTTATAAACAAAGACATTGTCAACCTTCAAACACTGGACCCCACCCAGTTTGGGTTCATGAAGGGCCCATCTCGTCTCCTGAACCTGACTGACTTCTTCGAATTAGCCTCCAGAGCTGTGGATGAAGGTAAGGCGGTCCACACAGCCTATCTGGACCTTGCCAAGGCCTTCGACACCATCCCCCACTCTGGAAACATAGATAAACTTACTAAGCAGGGCATTAATCCATACGTCACTCAATGGGGTGGGAACTGGCTTACTGACAGAACCTACATTGTAAAGTAGCCGACTCCAAATCCAGCTCCAGACAAGTGAAGTACCTCAGGGTTCAGTCCTGGGACCGCTCTTGTTTGGCATCTACTTCTCTGAAGTACAGGCCAACACTAGGACTCTGGCTAACAAAGTTCGCTGATGACTGCAAACTGGGAGCCATTGCTGAAACCCCAAATGATATGGATATTCTACAAAAGGGCTTTACACAAACAGATGCTTGGTGCCAGAGTCATGGGCTCAAGCTCAATGCCAAGAAATGTATAGTTATCCCCTTTGGGAAAAAAACATGTACACGTGAATTACCACATAGGTGGCAGTACACTAAACACCAAAGGTGTTATGAGACTTACGGACACAGGTGGACAGTGGTCTCACCTTCGATAACCACATCACCACAACAGTCAGGAAATACTTCTATGTGGCACACCTCATCACTATGGGCTTTTCATCCAGAAAAAAGGAGGTCATTTTCCCAATGTACTCATTCCTCATTAGACCCATTATAGAATACAACGCCCTGTTTGGTATATACCTCTCAAGACATATGCAACTGGATAGTATGCAGAAATACCTCACTAAAAGAATCACAAGCCTAAAGCAGATGCCCTATGCTGACAATCTAAAAAAACTCCAGCTATACTCTGTCGCATATCGTCTACTCAGAGGCGATCCTTTGCTTAACATACATGGCCATGTCAAACCCAGATCTGTTGGACATGCTACACAAAGAAATCCCAATTCCTCAGAGCCACACGTTCCAGCGATCTAAACCTTGTCATCACAATGAACAAAACATGCTGGAAGGATAAGTTCCTGACCTAGGCAATCCCCAGACTCTGGAATAGACTGCCCATACATGTCAAGCAGAGCGCCTCTTTGGCCTCTACAAAAGGAACCTTGACGACTGGATGGTAGATAAGAAATTCACTGGCCAAAAAGTTCAGCCTTGGTCTTATCAAACCATAACACATTTTCCCACATGCTTTTGGGAGACTATGTACTGTTTTTCAAATTGTAGCCGGGCCTGGATGTTTTTCTGTGTAAGAAAAGGCTTCTGTCTTGCAACCCTACCCCATAGTCCAGACATATGTAGAATAAGGGAGATTGTTGTCACATGTAGTACACAACCAGTACTTGCCAGAAATTCCTGCAGCTCCTTCAGTGTTGCTGCAGGTCTCTTGGCAGCCTCCCTGACCAGTTTTCATCTTGTCTTTTCATCAATTTTGGAGGGGCGTCCAGTTCTTTGCAACAACACTGTTGTCCTATATTTTCTTCACTTTTTGATGACTGCCTTCACTGTGTTCCATGGTATATCCAATGCTGTGAAATTTTTTTTGTGCCCTTCTCCTGACCGATACCTTTCAGCAATGAGATCCTTTTGATACTTTGTAAGCTCAATGTAAATCATGGCTTTTGCTGTAGCAGGCAACTGAGTAAATGTCAAGAAAATCCTACTAGGACAGCTGAACTTTATTTGGGGTTAAAAATAATCTCTAATTGATGGCAGGTGTGTACCCAAGAAGACTGAATGTTGTAATTAAATCAAAAGGTGCTTCAACAAAGTATTACTTTAAGGGTGTGCACACTTATGCAACCAGCTTATTGTATGTTTTTATTTTTTTATATTTTTCTCCAAATATATTTGTTTTTCAATTGAATTGTACAGGTTATAGGTCACACTAAAGGTGGGAAAAGTTTTGACATGATCAATTGTGATTTCATTTTTTATATCACAAAAACCTGGCATTTTAACAGGGGTGTGCACACATTTTGGATCCACTGTATGTTACAATATTCAATACTTCAAATACAGCTGATATGGATTTTCATTTCTATTTTCTAGTAATTGCTTTTTCTTTAGCCACCAGAAGTATACTTAAGGTCTTCCTAGGATCTAGACAATTCAGATCTTGTGTCCCATCTCAAAGGAATAATTTCCTTAGTCGCATCCAAATGCTCACCCAGTATTTCTGACAGAGAACTCAGTAAAAAATAACTAAATACATTTTTAAATTTGCCAACTCAATACATTCCCAAAACATATGTTACTAGTTGCTCCTTTATTCCCCATCACTCCTCCTGCATTCTCCACCTGTGAGGAAAAATTCTCTGCACTCTGCTTGGGGTACAAAATACCTATGCAAACACTTCCAAACCAAAATCCTAAGTCATTTAGACTTGTTGCATGACTGGGAGTCATACACACATCCTTATGCTGCTCACTTGTACACTGCTTATATTTTTTCTTACCTCCTCTGATTGATTCTTATAGTTATCATGCAATACACTCCGCTAATTAATCCTTTTTAAAAGCAGCTTCTGTTCTATATTAATCTAAAAACTTTGCCAGAACAGGTATTTTCCTTATCCCATTCTCTTTGCCTATACTCTGATATCAATCCCTGGTAGGGAAGGGAGTCTCTAGACTGCAGTCCAAATATCGGCTTGGCCTCATCCCACTCTATTACATTTCCCTCTCTAGTTACTTACTCCCACTGCCTTAATTCCTTTACCAGTTTTCTACAGTACATTTTAGCCCTTTCTTACCTGTTCTCTGTACCCCTGCTTGCACAGTCATCCCTAATGGCAAAATCTCCTTTCTACATTCTTGTGTTGGCTTAGTTCTCAGAATACTTTTTGCTACTTTATAAATATAATATTCTCTATGGCTTTTATTCTCCTTAAGGATCTGCATCCAAAATCCCACTCTCCCCTTACTTCCTGAATTTCTCCACATTTCATCATCACTTTCCACTCTGTATTATAAGTTTCTATTTCTGTTATGTATGTGAACATTAACTGTGCAGCTCTAAAACATCCCTTCAAACCAGGCAATCCTAAACTGCCTTGTTGTATTGGAAGGATCAGTTTATTCCGCACAACACTTGCCCTAACCCCCCCCCCAGACAAATTCTTTCAACTATTTGTCTAGAACTTCTCCTTTGGTTGATAAAAATATTCCTGATCAGTACACAAAACTATAGGGGCTAAAAACATTTTCAAGGCTTGTATCTTACGGTCCATATCCATAAACAAGAGCTTTCAGTTTCTCAGTTTGTATATTAGCTTTTGTTAATCTCTTTCTACATATTTAACTGTTATAAAAGAAGGCTTTAAATCCATACTCCTAAATACTTATGTCCCCATATGGGTATTGCTGTACTAAATCATGTGTGGAGTCATATTAATAGTTACGTACTTACCATAACTTGGTATACGTGTTATCCGTAGTTACTATTCATCACATAGGAGTCTAGGATCTGACATCGGATCCGAGCCTGCACACTAGACAACAGCTTAGCTCAAGCTCCTCCTCTCCCATAATGATCTGCTGCCCTCTAAACCCTCAGATCGACCTAGCTGGAGACCCCTGCTGGGCCGCCTTCGCTGGTCCGGGGAACAGGTCCTGCGCGGAGGACAAAATAAATTGTCTTCTCTTGTAGGATCCGAAGGAAGATCCTCAACCAGGATGGGATCCAGTATGGGTCGCAGATCCAACTGTAACTGATCCAAGGATACATGAGGGCCCAAGGAGTCTGTTCTCAAATCTCTTGGATCTGAAAGGGTTGGATCTGTGGCAGGTCTTCCTTGACTCTGATCCGAAGGCCTCGGATCCGGGAGTTGAATCAGAAACCCTCAGATCCGAAGGGCTGGGAGTGGAAGCCTTGGATGTGGGGAGTTGACTCTCTAAAAGTTTAGGATCCAACACAGCTAAGACTGAAGTCAGATCCAGGGATCTGGGATCAGACAGCCTAGCTTTCCTGGAGGTAACCTCCCCTCAAGAAGAAGGTTTCCTGTTATGGCCTGAGGGATCCAGACTTGGAGAAAGATTCCTTAACCAAGAGGCCCCCCTGAACCAGGCCTTTTAGAAGAAGCTTGTTACAGTGGTCTACCAGAGCCCTGGAGTTGAATGCAGCACAAATGCTGCATTCAACCTCCTACTGGCCAGCACCAAGACAGTAGGAGGCACTCCTCATGTGAGTTGGAAACAGGCATCTTCCGCTGCACCAGGAGCACCTCTTGAACCTCAAAGGCTTGGCCGACATGTGGAGACAACCAAAGCCAAAGGAAAGATTAAGAGAGGAGTCGGGAAAATAAGGCTAAAAGTCCAAAATCCTAAGAGCCGCCCAGTACCAAAAAAGGGAACTTGGAGACTAAAACAATAACAAACTATTAAATTAGCAATAAAATGTCAATAAAATAATGATAGAACAGAGGGGGCAGCCAGGAAGGGGGTTCCTACTCTACCAGACTGGTCAATTGAAAAGGCACCAAAAACGACAAACTGAGTGGAAAAAATACTACCGATAACTAAACCAGTAAATAAAACTTAAAAGGAAAGTAAAAACTGACAAGAAATCCCAAATATAGAACTACTTACAGAAAATTATGAAGAGCTGAGCTATCTGTATCTGATCAACTAAAGCTGCAAATGAGATCTGAGAGGTTAGAGGGCAGCAGAGCATTATGGGAGGGGAGGAGCTTGAGCTAAGTGTTGTCTAGTGTGCCAGCTCGGATCCTAGACCCACATGTGAGGAATGGTGACTAGGATAGCATCAGATTTTATGGTTATAGCCTTTGTTTTATCTTCATTCATTTTATATCCAAAAAAGATTTGAAACTCTCTCTCAAAATGTTCTACAACTGGATTTATCAGAGACAAAATAATATTGTCTATAAATAGAGATAACTTTTCTTGATTAGCATACCAATCATATCCTTGAATTTCTGAGTTCCTTATTTTCTTTGCCAATGGCTCTAAACATAAAGCAAATAAAGGGAAAAGAGGATACCTCAACCTGGTTCCTCTGTTCAGACAAAAGTTATCAGAGAGGAATCTTCCCCACTTAGATTCTTGACCCCTGATCACACATATATCCTCTTAATTAACTTTATCATTGTATCAGGGAATACGAATGCTTCCACTGCCCTATTCATAAAATTCCAGCTTATTCTGTTGAATGCTTTCTCTGCATCAAAACCCACCACCAGCGGAATTTTCTTACATTCTGCTTCCCACTGGATCATTATTGCTCTATTAATGTTTCCAAATGTTTGTCTCCCCTCCACAAAACCACACTGATCCAGATCTATAAATTTTGGCACCATTCTTTTAGACAGTACAAACACTTATAATCATGGTGTAAAATTAAAATGGACCGATGTTGAGCTAGACCTGATGAGTCTTTACTCTCTTTAGATATTACAGTCTCTGCAGTACTCTTCCAAGATGTTGGCATTTCCCCTCTTTTTAAAACACTGTTAAAACCAAACCTTCCCGATCTTTACCACTTTCTTCCCTCCTAACTTCCACAGGAATACCATCTACTCCTGGAGACTTTCCTGCAGATTGATTATACTTAACTGTTTTGATCTCATCTTCTCCAATTTTAACTGTTAATTGTTGAGCCTCATCTACCTCTAACCTAGGTATACTTGAGTCTTCCATAAACTTTTCCATTTTTGCTTCTTTTTTCTCAGGTTTATACCAATTTTCATAAAATTTCTAAAATATCTTTACTACCTCTACAGACCTCTGGCTATTTTTCTTATTGAAGGCTCCTGAAGTTTGGCAACAACCCTTTCAACTCAGTTGCCGAAGTTGTCCTGCTAAACATTTTTATGCTCTGGGTTATCAAAAAAAGTAAAAAATAAGTTGCTTAACAATCTTTCTAAGGATATTATCCAGATATTTCCTTATTTCCTATTTAGCACTCTACAGTTGCACCCTTTCTTGTTTTGTGAGATTTGCCCTTATTCTACAATACTTTAACATTTGTCATCTTCTCTAAACAATTCGATATGTTTTTCTTTTATTTCTACCCTATTTTTAAAATTCCACTTTCACTTAATATCACTAACTAGCTGTAATTTCTGAAGAAATTTCTATCTTCCCTAGTAACTCTTTCCACTAGCAATTCCTTAAATTCCTTTCTGTTTAACAGGTAGGTGGGTAAGCGCCAATTGCTCTGCATTGGTATCCAAGTTTTTACTGGCTCATGGTCTAGAGTTATTGGATGCGTGTCGAAGCTATCAACTAAATGCACACGTTCATTTGAAATATAATTTCTATTTAGCCTAGCTCAATTATTGTACCTTGGGAAATAATAAACTCTTTCAGATTTCTTACTAATGAATTTGCATTTTATATACCAAATATTTTCATAAATTTTTTCATAAAACTTTTTGTTACATTATGCCTTTCTAGGTCTACCAAATACATCCTCGTTGTTGCAAATTAAGTTCCAGTCACTTATTAAAAGTAACAAGCTAATTATTTATCCCAAAAGTTTTTAAGCTTAACAGCAGCTTTTGGAAGAATATACTATCCAGACAGCATAAATGCACACCAGTGTGATCCTCCTCACTTGCCCACAGACCCTTACTACCACTATTATCATTTCTCTCCTCTATCACTACTGGGGCCCCTCTAGCAATTAATATAACTACTCCCCCTTTTCTTTTGTCCGTGATGTTCTGTTGAATATCCATCCTGAAAACCTTTAATTCACATGCTCATTTCTTTCCAAATGGGTCTCTTGCATCACTATTTGTACTCTGCTTTTATTAATATTACCTGTTAGGAACAATTACCTGTTTATCCACACCTGTAATGCCATTTACTTCCCAAAATAGTAAGTATAACACAGCCATTATGATAAGTTATTGTTCCCACCTATTTTACATGACAGCTTTTTCTGAATATGCATTTACAACTTTTATGTCACATGTCGTTGTGTCTTTCATCTTTTCCCGGTTAGGGGTCACCACAGCGGAACTCCGGTCTAATTGATTGGCAGTAGATTTTTACGTGCCGAGTTGCCAGCTCTGATGTACAACCTTCAACGAAGGTACGCCCATTCAAGCATGTCTCCACACAGAAGATGCTCTAGCTGAGAATCGAACAGGACAACATCTTACTGTGAGGCGACAATGCTACCGCAGCACCACCACCGCAGTATTACAACTTTTATGTCACATACACACATTAATGTTTGGAAGGTTGATCTTTTATAAGTAATTTCTTGTCATCTCCTTTTGAACCTCTCACATTTCTCAAGACTTTGTTTTAATGAAATCCCTCAAACAAAAAAATGACCACATTTTCAAAACACCCCCATCGCCCATTACCTTAGAACAAATACACAGCTATGCACATCTTCAAAAAATGAAGTTTATCCCTCCTTTTAGAAACAATTACCCCAAACTGACAGCTGCACCCACATGCATTACTTAATGTTAAAGTTATCCATGCTGAAGTGCATCTTACCTGTGCTCCCGCTTACACTGACTGCCGTCTGTTCTTTACTCATCTCTGATCCCTTCCAATACACGAAAAACACCTTGTATGTTTTCAGAAAATGTTAACTTTTAGCCTCAAGAAAAAAGTGCACCGACTATCTTTAAATAAAACTAAATTGTACAATTACAGTAATTTCTCTACATACAAGATGACTTTCCACAGACCCAGGAAATTACAGACCTTAAGTCTGTTCAGCCTCATATGTAAAGCCATAGAAAGACTTATCATGGAATCAATCAACCAAGACATAGGGAACCTCCAAACACTGGCTCTGTCTCAGTCTAGATTCATCAAGGGCAAGTCATGCTTACTCAACCTGGTGGATTTTTTTGATAAGGCCACCAAAGCAATGGATGAAGGCAAAATGGTACCACCACACACCTCGACCTGGCCAAAGCTTTTGATACAATTCTCCATTCAGGCATAGTAGAAAAGCTGGACAAACTGGGAATAAACTCCATGTCACCTGGATTGCTAAGTGATTCACAGACAGGATGCAGATAATCAAAACAGGGGAAGCTACCTCCACAAAGAGACCAGTCACCAGTGGAGATCCCAGGGTTCTGTGTTGGGGCCTCTCCTGTTTGGCGTCAACTTTTCTGAAGCAAAACTTACTGCTAAAGGGCTCTGGCTAAGTTTGCAGTGACTGCAAGCTAGGGGCAGTCACTGAATCCCTAAATGACTTGGCCATCCTGCAGAAAGATTTGCCTTAAATAAATAAATGGTGTCAAAATCATGGTCTGAAACTAAATGTCAAAATATGCATAACTGTTTCCTTTGGGAAGTCACCTACTCCAGGGAACTACCACATTGAAAATACACTGTAAGAGGTGACCCAGCTGTTCAGGACATTGGATCTTATTGAGACAGTGACCTAACTTTTGTCCAATATGCGTCAGTTTTTGTAAGAAAGTCCTTTAATTTTTATTTTATTTTATTTATTTTATTTTATTTATTTATCATTTGTTGACCGGGAAAGTCCGACTAGGTTCCACAGAGCCTGTTTTCAGCGGAGGCCCGGGGAGAAATGCTCCAGATGCATGCCTTTGGAATGTGGGAGGAAACCGGAGTACCCGGAGGAAACCCACGCGAACACAGGGAGAACATGCAAACTCCACACAGAAGGCACCCCAGCCGAGAATCGAACCGGTGAACCTCTTGCTGTGAGGTGACAACGTTAACCGCTGCACCACTGCGCCGCCCAGCTTATAAAACAGCTTATAAAAAAGGGATTGTGTCTAGATCTAGGGATGTCACTGTCCCCCTGTACCTAGTCCTCATTAGGCTAATCACTGAATATAAGCCCCTTTTGGCATGTATCTGTCCAGACACATGCAACAACTGGAACACCCTTAGAGATACCTTACTAAAAGGATACAAGGCCTAAATAACATGTCCTACATGGACTGACTCATATCCTTACCACTATAATCTGTATCTTACACACTTCCTAGAGGTGACCCATGTCTGGCATACAAGGCATCCTCTGGCCCATTACTGATGGATTTACTGCACATCAAGCAGGTCAAATGGCCTCAGAAATACTTGGATAAGAATCTAAACATTTTCTGCAGCATCCGCAGAGTGGTTTGGAGGAACAGGTACATCTTGCAGAGGATACCATTACTATGGAACAGTCTCTCTATCCACACAGAACAAAGTTCATCCCTGTCCATATTCAACAGCATCTTAGATCTATGGATCAGAAACAGAAAATTTATCTCAGGACTGCCCCCTCTACTACTAATAGAGGGAGCTCCTAAATGCTTTATCCTATGCATGGTTCCCCTCAAGTTATCTATGGCAGTGATTCCCAAACTTTTTCGATTCTAGTCTCCCTTGTTGAATCCAGGTTTTCCAAATGCACCCCCCCCCATCAAATTCTAACAAGTACACTTTGCGAAATAGCTAAATAGGAAATAGAATATTTGTTTCTAGGTAGTTAATCTTGACTTGCGTGGTGAAAACCCTGTATTCATACAGAGTAGAAAATGTCCATGTTGTTATGCTTTATTTTTCATTTTGGCATTTTCTATTCTTTTGCTTTTAAGAGTCATTAATTAACTTTGTTTTTTCTTATCACCTATCTTGGGGTCCTGTCAGTTCTTGAACTGTCTGTCAGTGTACTTTGCGCCTTTGTTCACTCACCGGGTTGGAAAGCAGTACTGGTATGCTATCTAAAACTATATATTGCAAATTAACTGGAAGATCTGGGTGGAGATAGGGTGACTGCTGCTTCCCTATCATTTGGTTGGATGTACAGAAGCACAGAAGGCATTCTGTTCCTCTTACCATTCTGTTATAATATAGATAATCTGATAATTGAAACAAACATGTAAGGAGGCTGCTGTAACTGTGGAAAGCGAAGAGCAGGATGTTGATCAACAGCGCAACAGACTAAGTCTGAATGATGACAAAGAGCAATTCAGGATTACAAGAGGAAGAAAACAGAAGGATTCTACTTAATGTTTGCAAATGGGAAGCAGGAATGTCTGCAATACAGTAAAGCACCATTAAAAAAGCAATGGGGAAAGCTCAGTCATCTTGGGTCATTAGGCATAGGAACAATGAATCAATCAATAAATGTAGGCGTTTAAAGTCAACAATACACAACTGGGAAAATGAGATGGGTACATCACTAGTTCAATCTACAACATATCACCTTTAATAATTTTCTGCTAATAAAATATATATTTTGTAAACTAATGCCCCACAGACATGATGATACTTGGCATATCTCTGATAGTAGTAACCATGACTGCCAATTTCAGCTCTAACAGCTTATCTAAAAGAGACCAGAAAAAATTCAGCAAGATGCATACCATTTTCTACTTACCTTCTTTGTTTATTTTAAAAAGAAACATATATGCATACATAAGCAATTAAAGCTTTTCAAGTTTGCACAAAAAAGTAAGCCAGCATAGTAAATTATTTCTATGAATGTGGTAGGAAACTGGAGCACCCAGAGGAAACCCAAAGGAATGCAGGTAGAACATGCAGACTCCACAAAAAAGGCAGAGAATCAAACCAGAGAACCTCTTGCTGTGAGGCAACAATGCTGACTGCTGCACCACTGCATCACCCACAAGGGAGCTCCTTCTACTGAGATTGGATGGAGAGTTTGTCAAAGTAGAGGGTGGATACAACAGGTAGAAAGACCAAGGGTCTGAAGTTTGAGTCTTGAACTGCAGATGCATCAAAGGAAACCTGAGTCTTGGAGTCGAAGTACAATGTTTGCTGAAAGTATGCACTGAAGATCAAATGGCCATGGCACTGATGTCTGTACTGGTCACAATTCTGAAACAAGTACTGGCAGTAGTCATATCCATTGTTAAATGCCCTCTGACTAGTTTAAGAGCCTGATAACAAAAGGTAACAGAGATGGCAATCCATTTGGAAAGGTCCTGTCTGGCAACATCAAATCCTGCCATCACTGAAGCAAAGGAGATGAATAGATGCTCCATCTTCCTAAATTTCTGCTCCATTTCAGGTAAAGGCTAACCTGTACATCCAGAGTGAAAATGTCTCTCTCATTCTCTGCCACACTTTCTAACTAGAAAAAGAAAAGGGGGAGGTACATAAATTGTTTCATGGACAGTTCAGTAACTGATTTCAGGAGGAAAAGTGAGTTAGTCCTAATGGACACTTTGTCCTTGTAAAATACTAAATATGGTTGTATACACAAGATGGCCTACAGTTCTGAGATCCTGTAGACAGAGGGGACTGCCAGCAGGAAAAACATTATGCAAGAAACAAACTTTAGAGTCATAAAAGACACATCAGTCATGAAATTCACAGCCTGTTGATTAGAAGAGTTTTCGAAGGAAGGTGGAGATACATGACTCATACATGACCAGCAGATGCTAAGCCACAGTCTTGCTTTCTGCAAGGCTATGACTAGCAGAAATAACAAATAGATGCACCCCCAACTACAGGTAACTTGAAACTCAAATCAAGTCACTGTCTGACACATGTCAAGAGTAGCCTGTAAGTTTCCCATTTGAAGCAGTAGAGATACTACTTCATCCAAATTGATTTTTTTATTTGTACTCAAAGGGACAGATCTGCTAAATAAAAGACTTTGTAGCACCCCATGGGGAACATCTGTGATGAGGGGCACAGAGCTGTAGTGCAATGCTACAAGTTTTCCTTTGGTGTAGCTTACTTGACATGAAGGACATTTAACAGTAAAATGCCATATGCTTGCTGTGAACCTGTTTGTAATTCACAGGATAAGTAACTGCACACTCATGAAAACGGTTATCAAAACAAAGATAGGTTTCTGTCTAATTTTATTGTGCCAAGGTTTCACCCTGCTTTTGCTTTTGTGTAGGTATCTCTAACCAAATTCCTAGAGCTTCCAAATTCATCTTAAACTGATGCACTGATGTCCCTTTAATATAGGTGAGAACTAATCTGCAGTTGTAATGTTTACCTTTTCTCCAGGTCAATGGTTAAATTTAATTAATAGCCCTATAAGAAGATGCCCTCATTTCTCGTGGAGAAGTACATGTATGTCAGAGGGGGATATGGACACTGGAATGCACCATGTAAAGACAAGAAATAGCCCTTATAAATCTCCTCAGAATTTACACTGCCTGCTGAGGTGAAGTACTGACTTACTCAAACAGTATAGTGTTGCATGCCGTTTCAGTTCTAGCAGTTCATAAACATGGCTATCGTACTGCCATATCATTCACTTGACACACACACAGTCCGTACGTAAACTAACAGGACCTATGACAGCTATACATAAACCATTAATGCTGATTGCTTTTTTAATATACTTTTCCCAAAAACAAATGCATGAAATGTTGAAAATTTAAGCCTCAGAACAGAGTTAAAAATTCAGTTAAAAATAGCAAGAATACATTTTCAGACATCTGTAGACAGAAAGGTCCAATGCTCTTTGGCGAGTCTGATATAGCTACATAACTGTCAGAAAAAAAAAACATTTTTTTAATGAAAAATTAAAAGTATAGGGATTGTCCTTCTGATAGTAAATCAGAATTATTACTACTGTTTAACTTTTGTTAATCAGAATTATTACTACAGTCTAACTCTTGTAAAACATGTAAATATATAAGAAAAATCACTTTTTTGCTTCAAGCTAAAAAACAACTTTTTTTAATACCGAAATGAAAAAGTAGAAAAAATACTTATCCGAGCATGACAGATATGCATAGTATTATTCATATGTATTCAAACAGATATGCCACTGTATTTTTAAAATGAACATAAGATAACATTCCTATGGTTAAAATACATTCATGTAACTGTGCAACACATTTCTACACGTGTATCTGTCCTAGCCTCCCAAGTCACAATTCAAAAAAAAACCCCAGAAAATCAGTCTAGTTTGAACTAGAAATTGGACCAAGATTCCTACAAGCAGGACATAACATCTTTCACTAACCAGGCTTCTGCCATTACTCTGCATCAAAGATCTCAACTGGGCTCCAAACTCAGTCAACCAAATAAACACAACAGAACAATTATTGCATAATTATTTATTATAATAAATATCACTAAAATTATACAGCATTGATAGCTGTGATTACAGCTGTTTAATGGCAGAAGAAAATCATCCCTATAGCTTTAGCTAGTCATAAAGGAAAGTTAGAGTAAAATATAAACTTCTTAGGTTAAGTTCGAGTGTTAAATTAACGGCACACAAATAATTACAAACAGTATTGCTTTTTATAAACGGTTGAGTATATTTGAACAGTTTAAAACCTGCCTCTTTCCATAGAAGTATATAACTCGTTTGACTGAAGTGGGTAAGCCTAACTCCCAACCTTTTCCATTTTTATTTCCCTAGTTTTTAAATACTCACAGTTTCAGGATTAAGATTTGCTGGCAGGAATGCTGCTTTTCTAATGTCTTGTAAACCCCCCAGACAAATTGCATACTAAGAAAGGCCTTAATGGCAGCTTTGGACTATGTTACATAATTGTCAGGGGAAAGTAGGCATTAATAGGCTGGACGATGAACAGAAGACTGGGTGACTCACTTATTTTCAGTACATATATGAATGCTTTGCATTGTAAGACATCTTTTAATGTGAATCAGATACAATATAGTGAGAAAAAAGGCACAGGTTGAACTATCTTTTTATTGATACAAGTTCTTTTTTCCCAGGCTATGGGCTAATGTAGAGCTTTGGGAAACATGGCTCTAGTATAAGCAGCCACAAAATAAACCTCGAACTAATGAGCTTAGTTTGCGGCTACGTTTATTAGTTCGCGGCACCCCTGTGAGGAAGCCACGGCTCCCCAGGACACTTTGGGAACCCGTGATCTATGGTATAATCCCAATTATTCTTAAGGGTAATATATGATCCTTGACCATCGGATGGGTAAGGTCAATCTATAATCAAATGGGATAGGTTATTTTGAGCAAAAAAAAAAAAAATGGAACTTGGCTAAGCTTAAAAAAACCCGCAAGGTTAGCAAGCCTGGTACTTATGAACCTATAAGTCTGGATGAATAGAGATGTGATAAGCATCTTTCAAGTTTAGTGTTGCCAAGAAACGTGAAAGAGAAAAAAAACAGGCAACAGGTTGTGTGAATTAATATCATTCTGAATTTGGCCACTATCACAAAGAGGTTTAGGAAAGAAAGATGCATAATTGGCTTCCAAGAATTTTCTTTCTTTTGCAATTGGGAACATCCTTGAATAAAAACCCTTCCCCACCTGCAAAAGAGGAACTGGTTCTATTGTTCCTCTGGAATGCATGTGATGACCTGATGGAAACAAAATCAGTCTGTTCTGGAGGATAAGGAATGACCCCCACCCCCAGAAAGGAGGAATTTCTTTCCATTGCCATCTGTAACACTGATTTGATTTTTAGAACCCATTTGTCTGAAATTGTCTTTTTTCTAGAGAAAAATGGAGATTCCGACTTTCTGGGAAAGGGGGGGGCAGGATCAGTGAGGTTCACAAAGTCTCTTGAACAGTCAGACTTGTTGGCATGTCCTTGGTGTTGTGAGGTTCAAAACTTCGTTTTGGAACCTCCTTGCTATTTCTTCTTATACATGTTTACCTGCATCTTGTTGACACTGTTTATTCTGTTTTTGCCAAAATTGGATGAGCAGATATAAAATCTCTTGGAAAATATGGAAAACGGGGGCTGAAAAATCTTAGAGAGATTCCCTATATCAGCTTGCCCCTTCCATAACACTTTTTGATCAGCTATGCAGCACAGGGGCCAAAGTACTAGATCTCGATCCAACGGAGAATTTAAAAACTAATTTTTATCATCATCTGGGAGATTCTGATAATACAGCTATGCAAACCTTTTCAAAACAGTACCAGAGGCCATAGCTCTGGAACAAGCATTAAGAGTCATACACACACTATAAACAATGAGTAGCGATATGTGGAATAGAATAAACTTAAGTTATATTAATCAGATTTTTCCTCAAGAAAAAACTGCAGATAAAATATTCCTTATACTTTCACAATTTGTCAGAAGAAACTAACATGTGAGCCTGACAACTCAAAATTCTGAAATTCAAAGCTGCAGAAGAATATAACATTTTTCCTTACACCAATCAATTTTTCCATCTTTAACAGAGAGAGTAGCACTGGAATTAACTAACTGCTTATCAACAGTGGGATCAACTAAAGATGCAACTGCTTGGTCAGGTTTGAGAATAGAGTTTAAAAAGTTAAAAGACTGAGGAACTTTATATATCTTATCTTCCCATTTAAGGGCAGCTGGCTGGCTATCAGGAAAATTGTAGGCAGTCGCACACACACACCCCCCCTCTTTAAAGTAGACAGAACAGGAGGAATAGGTGTGGCTCTGGAAATTCTTCTGCAACAACTCATAGTATTTTTCTGAGGGACTGAGAAACCTCAGTGTTCTCCCACTGAAAACACTGGCACATTCTAGCAACAGACTCAGAGAACCAGAATTCCCCATAGGGAAAAATCAGAAACTGAGCACTCCTTGGATTATGAATTAGAAATCCAAAAAAAACTTTTATCTTCCTACATCTTCCTGTTCAGATTTAGAATTTTGTTTTTTGTTCAGGAAAAGAGGAATCTCTTTTTTATCAGAAACTGCTTTACAAGTAGGATCAGTAACATAATTTAAACACAGAATCAGACCCAATAAACTACTCCAATCCAAGGAAAATTGAGGAGGAGTAAATACATGCTTGGTTTTCTGTTTCTTTTTGACAGAAAAAAATCGGGTCAACCGTTTTACAAATGGCAGTAACAGCTTCTCCATGGATGGGCACAGCATTCTGGCATAACAGGGAAATCTTCCCTGTTCTGTCTCCCAGGACCAACAAGTGTTTCTCTCCCCTTGCCTACAAAGGGGACCCCAACAGCTACAGAGGAAGTGGCTGACACCTGGCCCATAGTGACTGTATGTGCTATACCAGAGGGAATGGGGTAAAAGATGAGAAGTCTGAGGTACAAGAAATGGCCCCAACAGAATCACCCAGCTGCGGCGGAGGCAAACTGCTGAGCCTGCTGTGGTGGCAAAGGCTGCTTATTTTTTTTTTTAATTTTGTGGCTGGAAAAAGGCCAAACTGCAGGAATAGTATTCTCTTCCATGGGCACGCCGAAAATGGTACCGCTTTCCTGAGGAAGACAAGCAAGAATTGTCAGTAAATAATACCAGTCCACAACAATTATTTTTTTGACAGAAAAACACAGTAAAAAGCACTTGGAAATACTATGCCTGCCTGACAAAAGTAAAATAAACACAATCTCTCCACAGAAACATTTTTGTTACTTCACACCACTTTTAATCTGACAGAAAAAAATGAGCGCTCCATTTAAAAGTATGTTTCAGTTTCAAGACAGCCTGTTAAAACACAATACGCCTAGCTATAAAATAACTTTCCTGAAGAAGAAAGTATTAAAGTAACAAAATTTAGAAAATCCAACTTTTTTCTCCCAAAGGGAACTTATCTGCCCAATAAAGGAAAGCACACGATGATCGTCGATCCTTGTACGCCTCAGAGGAGCGTATCCTTCTGTGGCAGTAAATCTCTGAAGGCTTCATGACCAAACTTGTCTTTTAGTTAGCTCAGCTCAAGATGCCTGACAGTTTGAGGATATGGAAATTAACTGGCTGTTATACCCTTGGCAAGATAGTGAACAATATGTTGAACATCAACACTGCTGACATGACTGTTGAACATCAACACTGCTGACATGACTGTTGAACATCAACACTGCTGACATGACTGTTGAACATCAACACTGCTGACATGACTGTTGAACATCAACACTGCTGACATGACTGTTGCAAACTGTTGTCCAACAGTTATTTCATAGCAGAAAACCACTTAACATTGTCATCCTTTCCAACTGCCAAGGAAAAACTATTACTATAACTAAAAAAAAACTTAATACTAGTATTAAGGTTCAGAAAAATAAAATGCTCCAATAATAAAAAGGGATGGAGTGAATTAAATACCTTTCTTCTGACCAGAGCTTCACTTTTTGTTGAGCAGTTTGTGATGTGTATGAGAGTCTGTCGATACTGTGCCTGTGCTGCCGATCTGGAGACAGCTGTTGTCGGAGATGCTCTAGTTCTCGCTCGTACATCAATCTCTGCTCCTCAAGTGCATGGCGTTTCTCCTCAACATACTGTTTCTCCAGGATCTGTACAACATTTTGGACAGGGTCTAAAAACAAAAAAATTAAAAAAAAAATGCAATAAGCAGCTCCATCACAAAAGACTCAATTCAAAGGATAACCCAATGAGCAGAGTATAACTACTACTGAAACTGTATGAAATGACATGCAGTTGCTTCACTCTCCAATCCTAGAAGGGATCTGGAAATAAAAATGAAGAGCAGCAGTGACAAAACTTAGGTTCAATTCATATGTTAATCTGACCAACAAAATATAAATGTCACTTAAACCTACGGTCTGGGGTGCTTCTCCGGTGGCGAGAGCGATAACATCCTGAGTTCAGACCAGCTGGACAGATTTCAATTAGCAGCTCATGCGACAGAGTGTCAGGGGAGTGATGGGTGTTAAGATCCCAGGTGGGATGGCAGTCCGAAGGGCATTCCCAACACTAACCCTGGTGGAGGCAGAGGATGTGTGAAGAAAGGGGCTTAATCCTAAGAGAAATTAAGATGAGATCCCTGACTGAGCTACTCGGGAGGTTGGGCGATATGTCCCCTGACAAATGTAGATAGTCGGAAATTCCAGGATACCATTAGGTTCCACAAACAACTCTAACAGAAATGAAGTCTGGGAGACCAGAGAAAGTAGGTACATGTAGCATGGACATGGGACATATGGTAGCAAGAGCAGAGGATGATGTAAGAAGGGGCAAAAAAAATATTTGTATAAAATAGTGAGCACCTGCTTCACTCTCCAGTACTCTGTTAAATTCAAAACTTAGGGTAAAAATGCCTTGTTTCTTCACAAAGTAGACAAGACCACAATTAAATGCCCAAATATACAGTATAAGAGGAGAAAGGAATAACAGTCTTTTCAGCTTATTTCCTGTACACCTCAGCATAATGTAAACAATTCCATTAGTAGCCACTGCCTATCTTTATGCTTACTTAAAAATATGTGAACTATTAGCTTTAATGCACAGCCCTGTCATAAACAGTTGCCTTTTATTAACTGCATAAAGGGCTTCTTACCTTTCACTAACTAGTCCTAGTCTACTTGCACATCCAACTCGAGAGTCCTGGAGAGCCACCCAAAAATATTATCCAATACAGTTTGAGGACAGCAGTGTGCTTACATCTTCCTGACAACTTTAAGGTATTTTGTTTTTCTTGTCAACATGGTGTGAAGTCAGTCTTGCATGTGTGCTTCTGTATACTGCTACAAAACAAAAAAAAACAGTGCCTCTCCCCATAGGTCTACAAATGACAAATGACCACCTCTTTGGTATTGATCAACAGCTGCAGACAGTTGGCTCCTTAACCTCCACACAACCAGATAAATCTGAATGCTCAACCTTCTGTTAATCTGTAATGACTCATGGCTCATTTCCAATTCTGCATTACTGATACCGACTCAGCTTTGCAGTACCAGATTAAAAAAATACATTTTACAAACCTTATTCACATAAATTACCATAAACGTTTATGTCAAGGATAATACTATACAATTGCTGTTGCTAAAATATATCCTATGTATCTGCTCTTCAGAGTTTAAAATCTAAATTAATTAAAATCCAATGGATAATTCAGAATTCTCAAATGTCACAAAAGAAGATGACTGTGATATATTGGTTCATTCAAAAATATGTCAACTCCCACTGAATAACTCATCAACAAGCGCATTTTTTAACAATGAAAATCAAGATTAGGCTTTTTTTAAACAATACACGGTAGAACAAGTGAGATACAAGAAAGTTAAGATTTCTATGGCTATATCTAATGTAGTTATACAGAAAATATGCTCAATGGACTTTCCCTTTAAACCCTGATTGCCATGCTCTGCACTCAAACAAATATAATGGAGCATTTTAATGAGAATGGACATGTTATTTAATTTATGTATCCTTGAGAACACTCGACAACCTGTAGTGTGCCTACAAATGTTTCAGCTGTACTGTAATGATGTAGGAAAAATTTCCCCTTCAAATAACATAAATCTAACTCTCCATATATAAAAAAGTAACCCTTGTACACTCAAAATAATGGTAGCGCAAAGTACTCTTCCTTAAAACAAAAATAAAAAAAACAGTTGTAAAATATCTGTTCATGGTTAGAAAACATTTATCATCCAAGCTGGCTGTAACCTGGTTTCTTTTATTCTTGAACTTCATGCAGTTTGGCAGACTCAGAATAAGAAAATTAAGACAGTACAATGCTGATATTAAAACAACTCACCTGCATCATATGCATTACTGGTACAAATAAAAAATGTCAGCTCTAACGTACAGTATATTTAAAAGTAGACAGGTTCTCCACCACTGCTGGACCCATAGTTGTCAGAGTACTCAAAATACAGGTACTTGTGTATTATCACAACCATATTCCGAACAGGAGAAACGGCTGTTTTCCAAGATGTACTTGTGCCGATAAATGTAGTCAAAGTTTCCAATGAGGAGAATATAACAATCCTTGTAAACATATATAGTTTTTCTGTTTTTCTTGAGGGTAGTCGGGTGGACACTGATGGAATCATGACTGCTGTAACAGCCTAATGAATTTAACTTGTTCATCTATGGTAGCTGTTTGAACCAACAACTTTTTAAGTCCATGACATCAGTTAGGCACACTTACATTTCTGTACAAAGAACTACATTGCCATTTCATAAAGTTGCTGGTGAAATCTGTCATCCTAAGCATGCCTCTCAAGCATCCACAACTGTGCATGAAGTCTGGCTTTCCTTTTCTATTGTTACTGTGTCACACGTAAAATCTGTCAGTCACCATAGGAATGACAAATGTTTCAAGTTCCAATTTCATATCCTTCATAACATTTATGCTACTGCATACATTTTATTGCACCAACTAAGTTTAGAACAGCAGTCTTTAAAAATCTGTCTCCCGTTTGAGGCATTTTTCTCCATGCCATTTCTGGCCTTCTGTGGAATTCTTTAAGAAAGCAGGTGAGAAATGTCTCCTAGCAATAATACACAGCAGCAAAACTATATGAAGGCCTGATAATCCATAAATGAAAACACTTTGTCTAAAAACATTTACAGAAGACATACTGAAATGGATTATAAGTCACATACTTAGTCGGATATAGTCTGCTAGAATTGGGAATTAGAAAATCAGGTAGCAAGTGTGGAATCTGGTTGCAATAAAACGTAAGTAGCAAAATAAAAGTCCATAAGTGAATCACCCTGTGCTGATAACAGATCACCTCTTGACGCTCTTCAAAAACTGTAAAGTACTGGAGAGGTACATGTCCTAGTTGGAGTGTGAAAGGAGTATCAATATCAACTAACAAAGATAGATTTAACTTGCTGCCGCATGTCTCAGTGGGACAAAGGGGACAATACAGCTGTGTAAGTAAACTTGCTATAACAGTAGATGTTTGAACCATCACTGTTGCAGTAGCAATAGTTATATGGGTTACATCCTTCCAAGGATACAACAGCCAGCAAGCTTCCAAAGCTTCAGCGCACCATCTATGTGCCCAAACTGCTTGGCAGTTAGAGCCAAGCACAGCTAACTAAAAGACAAGTCTGGGTTACAAGTCACTGAGAGTTTTCCTGCCAACTGAGAGAGGGAGGTCGAGCACAGAAAGGGTAATACTAGAAAGAAAAACATAACTACACCCTGGCATAAACAATACCAAAAAACAAAAGGGAGGGAGCATCTACTGCTGCGGTTAAGTTTGCTTACTCAACTGTACTACAGTCATCATATTGATCACTGCTGCAGTACCCTTAGCTATATGGGTAGATTACCCTAGCTCATTATATTTGGGAGGTGGAAGGAGAAGAGTACAAAAGCCCCTGGAGAATGGTCCTTGCAAAAACTGATCTAGACCTATAGAAGGAATCAAGCTTACAGTGGTTTGTAAACATATGTACAGATGACCAAGTTAAAGCTTCTAGAATACCTCTAGAATCCAACCCTTTCCAAAAAGCCATAGATGAAACCAAGGCCCTGGTAGAGGGAGCCTTGACCCTGCCTGGAATAGTTTTGTTGTTGTGAGTAAACAAAATGTAATAGCCTTAGACACCATTCGGAAATGGTCTGTTTTTTTTGTTCAAATAATTTTATTAATTTTTTCAAACAAATACTAAACTTTTACATTTCGAGCAAGAATAAATTATAATGAACTATTTACAAAATGTACAAATGGCCTCAAACCAGATATGTAAAAAGGAAAAATTATCTGAATTACAAAGAAGTTACACATTCTTGAAAAGGTATTTATAGTCTGTTTTGACACAGGCTGTACCTTCCCTTTACCTTCACATGAAATTAACAATTGATCTGAAGATCTGTGGCCATCCAAGGTACGGAGTATCCTATCCCTCTCATTTTTGGGTTTAGGGAAAAACAGGGAGATGGTTTATTTGCCTTAAAGTAAACTTGGATGCTACTTTAGGAATAAAACTAGTATTAGTTCTCAAAGAAACCTTCCCCCAATGAGGTTTAAGAGAAGGCAGGAAATGAACAATTGATGTAATGTTGGACTATTATATTGTATAGAATATATGTGATGTATATTGTTTATAAATAAGAACTTGTTAATATGGTTTGATTACTTTCATATAAATTTAAGTTTGTCTTCGTCAGAAGTTATAATTCAATAAAGGTGTTTAAAAAAACAAGGACGAAACACTGCCCCTATGGAAAATGAAAGAGGGTGGATAAGAGCTTGCAACTCAGATAACCTTCTTGCAGAGGTCAGAGCAATCAGTAACTGTTTTCCATGTTAAGAACCTCAAGTCAGCCAGGTTAGCTGGTTCAAATGGAGCAAGTATTAGCTTCTCTAACACAAAATTAAGATCCAAAGGAAGGACCACCAATTTTCATGGAGACATCTTATGCAAAACCCTTTTCAAAAACAGTTTGATATGCAAATGCCTTGAAAGGGGAAGATTCAAAAGCAGACATGCTGAAATGGCAGATAAATGAACCTTGGTACACAGTAAAAAAAGGCCACTGGATATTAACTCACACATAGTTAAACCACAGAACTAACCCTGAATGAGTGCTGGGTATGTTCTTGTTGGAACTAACTAGAAAACCTTTCTCATTTGCCAATATACGATTTTCTATTAGTAGGCTTTCTTACCTCCATTACTACTTGCTACATGTCCTCAGTAAACAGACATCTGAAGGGAATTAAGATCCTATCATCCAAGCAGTCAACTGAAACTGACTGGTATCAGGGTTTATCAAACACCTCTATATTCTTGTGTAAACAGAGTCTGTGAGGAGGCTTGCAGTAATTGCCCCTGGTCATTTCCTAAATATGGGAGAACCATGGTTGTCTGAGTCAGAAGGGAATCACCACTGTGATCTTGGGGGGATTCCTCTGAATCTTCAGTAGTATACTTGCTATTAAAAATAAAGGATGGAAAAGCATATAGGAAAATTCCTGTCCAAGGAAAAGAAAAGGCATCTGTCTTCCAGGCATTCTTACATGAGAGTCCTGGAGCAGAATCTTGCCAACAGATTGTTCAGAGAGGAAGTAGAGAGGTCTACCTGAGGAAAGTACAGTTGTGTACACTTACCATAAATGTAGATGTTAGAGTGTATTCACTGTTGCAATCATTACATTTGGGTAATCAGCTGGCAGGTTGCCCTCAGTCGGCCTGATTAACAAAGTCCTGGGTCCTGAGACAGTTGCTGTCCCTTCTTCCATGACGTCAGGTCGTCAGGGGTATAAAACATGCAGCCAACATCATTACATCAGTTTTTCTTGCCCCAGATGTCAGGTGCCCCCCCAAATGGGGAGCAAATAAAATTAAAAACACAAAAAATATATCTCCAATCCCAAAAGAAAATACACCAAAAGGGCTTTTAAGCATAGTGAAAGAAAGTAGAGGTATAGCCAGAGAAAAATAGGAGGCTGGAGGGAGGGTAAACAGGACTGCAACAGTGAACACACTCGAACATCTACATTTATGGTAAGTGTACACAACTGTACTATGTTCTTCGTGTTTCATTGTTGCAGTCATTACATTTGGGTAGATTCCCAAAGCTATGGTTGGGTGGAGGGAATTATACAGCATTAGGACCAGCTATAAGGCCCTGCAGGACAGCAGTGGCAAAGCCAGCTCTGGATTTAGAGAAAAAGGTAAATGGTAATGTTTGGTGAACGTATGAACTGAGCTCCAGGTAGCAGCTTCTAGAATGTCCCTGGTAGGAACACCTCTGAGAAAGGCTGTAGAAGTAGATGCAGCCCTGGTGGAATGGGATTTGATCCTCTGGTGGATAGTTTTTCCATGGTGCATATAGCAGAAATGAATACAATGGCTTATCCATCTGGAAATAGTTTGCTTTGAAATAGCCTTTCCCTCTGTCCCTGCAGCAAATGCCACCAGTAGTTCAGATTTTCTTTGAGATTTTGTCCTGTTTAAGTAAGATCTATGTTGTCTGTGTACATCCAATGAATGCAGACCCCCCCCTGTTCTGTGGCTTGGGAAAGAAATTTGGCAAATGAATAGTCTGATTAAGAGCCACACTGGATACCACCTTATGCATGAAGGATGGATTGGTCCTGAGTGATACCCTGTCCGCATGAAAAATGATGAAAGTCTCCACTGCCATAAGAGCCTGTAATTCTAAAATCCTTCTAGCTGAAGTGACTGTTAAAAGGAAAGCGGTTTTCCAGGACAGAAATTTTAAGTCTGCAGAAGCAGTCGGCTCAAAAGGAGGGAGAGTGAGTTTTTCCAATACAAAATTGAGGTCCCAGGCAGGGGTTGGAGCTCTCCTGGGTGGTCTTAAGTTTTTGGCCCCTTTGAGATACTGCTTTAGCAGAGGATGAGAGAAGAGGGGAGGTTCTGTGTTGTAATGAGCTGAAATGGCTGAGGCATGGATTTTTATGGAAGAAAAAGACAGGCCCTTGTGAAGCACCTCAGTTAAGTATTGTAAAATCTGAGGAATAATGGGCACGGCTGTGCTTATCCCTCAAGACTGATTCCAGGCGCAGAATCATTTCCATTTGTCAGCATAAGATTTTCTAGTACTAGGCCTTCTTGCCTCCAAAATGACATCCATCACAGGTTTGCTGAGGGGTGAATTTAGGTGATTAGCCATGCTGCAAGATTCAAAGTTTGGAGCAGTGTGTGCAGAATTTGGTTGTTCTGCTGAGACAGTAAGGTGTCTGAGGCAGGTGCCACGATGGAAGGTGTGACATTGCGTAGGATTGGGTACCATTGTTGTCGAGGCCAGTCTGGAGCAATCAAAATCATTTTTGGTTTGTTCTGTTTGACGTTTAGTAGAACTTTGGAAACAGAGGCAGAGGGGGAAAGGCATAGACTGATAGGTTTTTCCAGCTGAAGGATAGAGCATCCACTTTCCAGGCTTTTTTGTGATGAGTTCTTGTGCAGAATTTGTCCAACTGATAGTTCTGGGGTGAGGCAAAAAGATCTATGTCTGGACTCCCCCGTTTGTGTGTCAACATGTTGAAATTCCGTGATTCCAGTTTCCATTCATGTGGGTCCATGAGATTTCTGCTTAGTTCGTCTGCCAGAGTATTCAGCTTTCCTGTCAGGAATTGAGCTTGTAGTTGTATCTGATAGGTCAAGGCCATGTTCCACAATGCCATGGCTAGTCTGCAAAGGGGTAGGAGTGTGTACCCCCTGCTTGTTTATGTACCACATAACTGTGGTGCTGTCTATCATTAATTGTCCTGGACGAAGGTAGTCATTGAAGGCTGTCACTGCATTCTGTACAGCTAGCATTTCTTTTTGATTGCTATGAAGGTGCATTTGATTTGGGCTCCATTTGCCCTGAATGCACTTCCCTGCCAGATGTGCCCCCCCAAGCATAGTCTGATGCATCTGTAGTTAGAGTTTATGCGGCAGGGGGTGGTGTGAATGGCAGTCCCTTGTTTTAGTGACAGGCCTCTGCCCACCATAGGAACTCTAGTTGCAGGCAAGGTATGATAGGAATCATTGTTTCCAGGCTGTGACAATGCTGACTCCATAGACATTTTAAGTACCACTGAAGTGTCCTCATATGCAGTCTTGCATATGGAATTAGAAGAATGCAGGAGGCCATGAACCCCAAGGCTTGCAGTATTTGTCTTGCAGAAAAGCAGGGTTTTTGTGGCCACCTGTTTGAAGCAAGACTCTAAATGAATTTGTTTCTCTGGCGTAAGGAAAGCCATCTGGGCAGTTGTATTCAAGCTTGCACCCAGGAATGTAATTTTTTGAGAGGGTACCAGTTGTAATTTCTTTTCATTTATAGTGTACCCTAGATAAGTTAGAACCCTTTTTACAAACACCAGATGGTTTAGAAGAGTGTCCTTGTTTTCTGCCTGAATTAGGCAATCGTCCAGGTATGGCTATATTTGAATATTTCATTGTCTGCAAAATGCAATTACTGGAGCCAGGCACTTTGTAAAAATCCTGGGGGCAGTTGATAAGCCAAAGGGCAATGCAGAGAACTGGTAATGCAAATAGCCTGCTTTGAAGCGGAGGCATCTTCTGCAAGATTCCCTGATCGGGATATGCAGGTAAGCCTCTTTTAAATCTAAAGTTGCCAACCAGGCATCTTTGTCTAGCATAGGAAGTAACTGGTGAAGAGTCAGCATCTTGAATTTTGGAATGTACAGAAAGGTGTTTAGAGTAAATAAGTCCAGAATTGGACGTCATGATTTGTCTTTTCTGGGTACCAGGAAAAGTCTTGAATAGAAACCTTGTCCCTTTTCCTCTTCTGGTACTGGTTGAATAGCCCCCATGTTCATGAGGGAAAGCACTTGTTTCTGTGACTCTGCCCACTGATTTGGGGGCAGGTCTGGCCATCCGTTTGAAATTGGCAACGTGTGGAAATGAAATTTGTATCCCTGGGATACTATATTTAAAATCCATTTGTCCTGGGTTATAAGTTGCCAATTTCTTGCATGAAGAGCCAGTTTCCCCCCCCAAAGGGGCGGCTAAAAGGTAAGTGCTTGGGAAGTGTAAAGAGAAGTCATTGAGACTGCTTACCATAGGGAGGTGTCTTGTTGTTTTCAGATTTGGAGGAGGAGGCACCCCAATGCTTTGTTCTGAAAGTCCTTTGCAACTGAAACCCGGAGCCTTTGGAATGTCTGGGTTTGACTTGAGTGGCTCTCGAAAGAACTGGAAAGGACCAGTTCTTAGTAGGCCAGTGCCTACTAAATCTTGGAGGTTGCACTTTAAGAAATCTTTCACAGTTTGCATAGATTTAGCTTTATCTTCCATCTTTTTTAAAACATCTTCAGCCTTATTACCAAAGAGACAGTCCTGTTGTAAAGGAGAATACAACAATTTTGCTTTAACATGATCAGGCAGATTTTGCTCTTTGAGCCAAGCATGCCTTCTTAGCACAGACCCAATGAAGGAAATGTTCCCCTAAGGTATGTAAATTTTCCCCAAAAGAAAAATCCTCAGGGGGAGAAGCAGAAGGAATGGAAACTTCTGCATCAGAGTCCTCATAAGTAGGTATAGACGAATTCCTGTTAATTGGAAGAGTGAGAAGAAATAGAATCCTGTTCAGAAGATTAACAATCAATGTCTTGCCTAGGCCTCTTAGAAGCAGGGGGGGTTGGCTATCCCTGATCAGAGTAATTAAATATTCAGCCATTTTGATCATTTGTTTTTTAGGCATAGGGGCCTGCAAATGTGGCCCAGGCGTCGGTTTTTTAGGCATAGGTCGAGATTTTGGCCTTAGTTTTGAAGATGGCGTCGGTCTAATATACAAAACTGTAGGCCTGAAAACACCCTCAGAAGCCGGTGCCTGTACAGCGGCTCCGGACCCATCTAAGGTAGAGACATCCGCGGGTTCCATAATTGAAGCATCTCACGGCATACCGGACTCCGAATGGGTCTCAGTAGAGGCCTGCGAATCAGAAGTAGCAGCCTCACTGAGTACCGGCGAACTGGCGAATGGCTTAGGAGAAGTGTCGTCGGCAGTTTTGGAACTCAACGGCCTGTCTTTTTCTTTGCATTTTTTAGGTATTCCAGTAGTTGGATTGCTAACTGACTCTGGATAATTAAAGCGTGAGCCAAAATATTTAAAAGCAAAAATGTACAGACATTTGATAGTGCGTTGATTAAATTTAGCACAAAACTGACAGGAAGGTACACTGTGGTCAGGGGCCTAGGCAAGGAATACAGTACAAATGAAAATCCTTATGAGGTATTTGCTTCCCACGAGTAATGCAATTATTAACTTTCACTGACATCGGTAAGGAGCAAGAAAACGTTTACCCAATGGGGTACTTAGCTTTTTAGTTGAAGACTTCGGTTGTGAAACTCGAAAACGAAAATTTCAGGAGTGGGCCGACCGGCACTTTCGAACTGCTTCTGCTTCATGCACCGCGCGGCAAGAAAAACTGATGTAATGGCGTCAGTTGCATGTTTTACACCTCTGACGACTTGACATCATGGAAAAAGGGACAGCAACCGACGCAGGACCCAAGACTTTGTTAATCAGGTCGACTGAGGGCAACCTGCCAGCAGATTACCCAAATGTAATGACTGCAACAGTGAAACACGAAGAACATCTCCTCACAGATGTAGAAAATCTTGGAAGACTCCCTGATCTAGTTTCCATTTGTGAGATATTACCCTTGTTCTGCTCAGCTTGTCTGTCACACAATTTTGTTCTGATGGAAAGCAGGATGACTGTAGAATGAGACTGTGCTATGAAGCTATATTCCAAGCTTACATGGCTAATCCGCAGATGGGGTATGATCTGGTTCCCCCTTGCTGGTTGATTGTGTAGTCACACACCTTGCACTTTTATCCCTCGTGAAACTGCTCCCCAAGCAAAATCTGAGGGATTTGTAGTGACGGACTGCTTTGATAAAGGAAGGAGAAGGGGAGACCTAGATTCAGGGACGTCTACTGTCTTCACCAAGTGACTTCCCTTCTGACAATCTCCATCATTGGGATCTGAAAAGACAAGGGATGTTGGTGCTGGGACCAGAGAGACTTCAGATACCACTGGTATCTTTCTCATGTGGAGTTTTGCCAGGTGTATTATGAGAATCAGAGGCCATGAGGCCCAAAATCCTGAGGTTTTACCTTGCAGTGACTGAAGTCTGAGTGGAAAACCCTAGAAATAGATCTAGATAAAGATCTATTTTTTTTTTCTTGCAGAAAAAAAACTTTGAACTGTGATGTCTAGTTGACATCCCAGAAACACAATCCTGTGAGGAGTCAAGAAAGACTTTTTGAATGCTCTCTTGGAGTCCCATCATGTATAAGAGATCTTTCACCAGAGAGAGAGATTCCTGATACTTGGGAAAACACTGCAAAGAAAAGCAAGTCATCTAAATATGGAAAAATGCAGATACCATGTAGCTTGCAATGAGCTGGAAATCAACACTTTGTGAACATTCTTGCTGCAGCAGATAGTCCAAAGGTAAGTCAGGGAACACAATGTGATCCAGACACACGCAACTGTTAAAACCTGAAGTCTGGATAAATAGGAAAGTGAGGACAAGTATATTTTAAATCTAATCTTACAAGGAAACTTGAATTAGAAAGAAAAGGTAACAGGTTGTGACGTGACATCATTCTGAATTTGGGCACTATCACAAACAGGTTTAGGAAAGAAAGATCCTTAACCGGTCTCCAAGTAATTCCTTTCTTTGTCACTTAAAGCATCCTTAAATAAAACCCCTTTCCTAGGGAGAACTGGTTCTATCACTTCCTGGGACAGCATGTGATGGACAGGTGGAAATAGCAGAGTCTGGTCTGGAGGATGAGGAATTACCTCTAGAAAGGAGAAACTTCCTCTCACTGCCATCTGTAAATTTAATGAATATTCAGAACCTATATGTCTGAAACTACCTGTTGCTAAAAATTAGTCAAGATTCAAACTTTCTGGAAGAAAAAAGGTGCTCCCAGGGTGGCAATGGGGAACAAAGTCTCTTAAATACTCACCCTGACTTATAGGGCTGCCCTTGGTTTTGGGAGTTTCTAGAATTCTTCTTAGAACCCCTTTGCCATTCCTTCTTACACATTTATTTACTTGTATTTTGTCGAGACTGCTTATTTGTTTTTCTTATCAAAATTGGATGAGGAGTTAGAGAATCCCTTGGAAAACTTGGAAAAGGAGGGCTGAAAAAACAGCTCACCCCTTTCATCACTCTTTTTGATTACTTCGGCAGCAGAAGGGCCAAAAATAATCTCTGTCCAAACAAGAATGAAAAATGTCACTGTCATAACCATCTGGGAGGTTCTGAGAATGCAACCACGCAAAACAGTACCAGTGGTCACAGCCCTGGAAAAAGTATCATCCGAGTCCTATATACATTGTAAACAATGAGTAGTAACTTGAACAACAGAAGAACTTATTTAAAGTAGAGTTTTCCTCACAAGTAGAATAAGTACAGTTCTGTACACTTACCATAAATGTAGATGTTCGAGTGTATTCACTGTTGCAGTCATCACACTTGGGGTTATCCCTGCCAGGGTAGCCCTCGGCCAGCCTGAATACCAGACACTTAGTACTTCTGCGTCAGTTGCTGTCGCTTGAGGACTGACGTCAGGTCATCAGTGGCATAAGGAAGGCATCTGACATCATTACATCAGTTTTTCTTGCCCTAACCTGTCAGGAGACCTCCTAAGTAGGAGGCCAGGGTCTGGTGCTAAAACTCCACCAGTGGAAAATAAATACCAATATGTCCCTTGTAAGGAAAGGAGAACAACAAGTTTAAAAAAAGGAAGAGAAAGGGGGATGGAGGGAGGGAAACCAGGACTGCAACAGTGAATACACTTGAACATCTACATTTATGGCAAGTGTACACAACTGCACTATGTTTTTCATGTTTTACTGTTGCAGTCATCACATTTGGGTCGATTCCCAAAGCTGAGGAAATGGGTGGAGGCAGTCCAGTAAGCTAGGGGCTGGCAAGCATGTTCTGCAAGACTGCAGAGGCAAACCCTGCCCTGAATTTGGAGAAGGGAGGTAGGTGGTAATGCTTGGTAAAAGTATAAACAGATGTCCAGGTGGCAGCCTCCAGGATGTCCCTGGTGGGGAGTCCTCTGAAGATAGCTGCAGAGGTGGAGGCTGCTCTGGTGGAGTGTGTCCTGACCCCCTTGGTGGAAGGCTTCCCATGCTGTTTGTAGCAGAAATGGGTGCAGTGTGCTATCCATTTGGAAATGATTTGCTTGGAGACGGCTTTGCCTTCTGCCCCTGAAGCAAAGCTAACCAGCAAATGATCAGACCTTCTGAATGGTTTAGTCCTGTCCAGATAGTATCTGAGCTTATCTGTGCACATCTAGTGTGTGCGGAATCTTTTCCCCCTTGTTTTGGGGTTAGGAAAGAAGGTGGGTAAAATGGATGGATTGTTTGAGAGCCACACTGGACACCACCTTGGGCATGAAGGATAGATTAGTTCTGAGGGATACCCTATCTGCATGGAAGATGATGAAGGGTTCCACAGCCATGAGTGCTTGCAGCTCAGAGACTCTTCTGGCTAAAGTAATGGCCAGGAGGAAGGCTGTCTTCCAGGAGAGAATTTTTAGCTCTGCAGAAGAAGCTGGTTCGAAAGGGGGCAGGGTGAGCTTTTCCAAGACAAAGTTAAGGTCCCAAGCTGGTGTTTGTACCCTTCTGGGGGGTCCTCAAGTTACTAGCTCCTCTGAGGAGCTGTTCAATCAGAGGGTGTGAAAAAAGAGGCTGCTCAGTGGGAAAATGAGCAGACATAGCAGAGGCATGAATTTTTATAGAGGAAAAAGAAAGACCACTGTGTAATAGGTCAGCTAAGTAATCAGGATGAGAGGGATGGAGGGCTGTGACGTATTGCCCCCCTTAGCCTGGATCCAGGTGCAGAACCTTTTCCATTTATCTGCATACGACTTTCTGGTGCTAGTGCGTCTGGCCTCTCGGGTAACATCCAGAACCTGTTTACTGAGGATGGCAGATTGGTCAGGGGTTAAGGTATAAGCCAAGCTGCCAAAATGAGTGTCTGCAATGGGGGGTACATGAATTCGCCTTCCATCTGGGTTAGGAGGTTTGGAATCTGAGGAAGATTCCATGGAGGCAGCGGGGACAGGCTGTGCAGCAAGTGGTAGCAATGCTGTCTGGGCCAGTCTGGAGATAAGAGAATGGTCATTGGTTTTTCCTCCCTTATTCTTATACTGTGGGAATGAGTTAGGGGAAGAAAGGCATAGACAGAGAGGTTTACCCAGGGGAATGAGAGGGCATTCACTTTCCAAGCCATGCAGTGATGCTCCCTGGTGCAGAATTTGCTGAGCTGATGGTTGGTGTGGGAGGAAGAGGTCGACCTACAAGGTTCCTCATTTCTGAGTTATTAGGAAGAAGGTGTTTCTGTTGAGCTGCCACTCGTGGGGGGTCCAAGAGCTTTCTGAGTAATTGGTCTGCCAGGGAGTTGATAGAGCCTGGCTGGTATTGTGCTAACAGTTGTATTTACATGGAAGAGGCTGTGAACCAAAGGGTCATGGTCAGCTTGCACAGTGGGTAGGAGCGAGTCCCTCCCCTGCTTGTTTATGTACCACATCACAGTGGTGTTTGCCTGTTTTGATCAGGAGAACCCCTGGAGAGAGAGAAAGGGTATGAAAGCTATCAAGGCCTGCTGCACAGCCATCATCTCTTTTTGAATGATGTGCAGGGGGAGTTGCTGGGGGTTCCATTGGCCCTGTATGCACCTGCCATCCAGGTCTGCACCCCAAGCGTATTCTGATGCGTCTGTGGTATGGGTCTGGGTGGCAGGGTGTGGGGAGAAGGGCAGTCCCTTGTTGTGGGAGCGGGCTGTTGCCCACCAAAGAAATTCCTTCCTCAGGCAAGGAATAATAGGCAGAAGACTTTCCATTTCTTGAGAGTGTTGACACCAAAGGCTCTTTAGGTACCATTGAAGTTTCCTCAAATGCAGTCTGGCATATGGAATGAGGAGTATGCAAGAGGCCATGAACTCCAGGGCTTGCAGGATTTTCCTTGCAGAAAGCTGGGGCCTGGTTGCCAGTTGAGAGAAGTAAGCTGATAGGAAAATTTGTTTCTCTGGTGTAAGGCATGCCATCTGGGATGCTGTGTCCAGACTTGCTCCCAGGAAGATTATCCTTTTGGTGGGTACCTGTTTGGTTTTCTTTTCGTTGATTGTGTACCCTACGGAGGTTAGTAGGTCCTTTACAAAGGCCAAGTCTTTGAGCAGCTTTTCCTGGCCTTCTGCCTGAGTAAGGCAGTCATCTAAGTAGGAGTAAATTTGAATATTTCTTTGTCTGCAAAAGGCAATGGCAGGAGCCAGGCATTTTGTGAAAACTCTGGGAGCAGTAGATAAGCCAAAGGGAAGTGCAGAGAACTGCAAGTGTTGAGATCCTGCCCTGAGGCGGAGATATTTTCTGCAGGACTCCCTGATAGGAATGTGGAGGTAGGCCTCTTTTAGGTCCAGGGAGGTAGGCCTCTTTTAGGTCCAGGGTGGCTAGCCAGGCATCCCTGGAGAGCATGGGTAGCAGCTGTTAGAGGGTGAGCATTTTGAATTTTGGGATCACCAGAAAGGTGTTTAGAATGGATAGATTGAGGATGAGGTGCCAGGTGCCCTCTTTTCTGGACACCAGAAAAAGTCTGGAGTAGAAGCCTTGGCCTATCTGCTCTGCAGGAACGTGCTCTAATTCCCCCAAGGAGATCAGGGAATAGATTTGCTTTTGAGCCTCTGCCCATTGATTTGGTGGTAGATCTGGGGACCCTTTTGGGGTTGGAAGGATGTGGGAGGAGAATTTGTACCCCTGAGACACAATGTTCAGAACCCATTGATCCTTGATAATGGTGGCCCAGGTGCTTGAGTGCAAGGAGAGTTTTCCTCCTAGGGATATGTGAAGGTGGGCAGAGGTGAGGTCGGGAGGGGGTGAGTCATTGTGAGTTCTTACCATAAGGGGTGGCTGAGAACTCCCTGGTTTTGAAGTGGAGGTAATCCACTGCTTAGATCTCTGAAAACCCTGGGGTTGCTGTCTGGGGGGGCTCTGTTTCCAGCCTAGGCTGGCCTTGTCTACCCGGACCAGGAAAGGACCAGTGCTTGGAGGGAAAATGCCTGCTGAACCTAGGGGGCTGGACCTATAAGAAATCTTTAACAGACTGCATAGATTTTGCTTTTTCTTCCATCTTTTTTAAGACCTCTTCTGCTTTAGTGCCAAATAAGTTATCTTTGTGCAAGGGTGCATCCAACAATTTTGATTTGACATGGTCTGGCAGGGGTTGCTCCTTAAGCCATGCATGTCTTCTAATGACGAATCCGGTGACTGCTGTCCTGCAAGAAGCTTCTAGGGTGTCAAAACCACAGTGCAAAGTGTGTTTAGTTACTTGACCAGCAGACTGCATCAAGGCCTGTAAATCTTTAGATTCTGCCCAGGCAGGGAAGGAGGAAAATTTTTTTTAAGGAGTTCCAAGGTATGTTGTTGATACTTAAGCACATGGAACTAACAATTTAGTGCCCTGATCGCAAGAGTAGCTGAGGTGTATACTTTTTTACCCCATCTGTCCAGTGCTCAGGAATCCCTGTCTGAGGGGGTGGGATTCTTAGCTGAGGTTGCTTTAATCCCTTTAGGCCCTTAAATAATGACCTCAGGGTCAGCTGCTGGATTTTTAAAAATATAATTGTGCGAGTCAGGGACTCTGTAGTACCTGTCTGGTTTTCTGGGAGCAAGAGGGAGGCCGTCTGGAGTCAAGCTGGATTCAAGGAAAACATCAACCACCGCATCTAGAACTGGGGGGATGGCTAAGGGCCTGTGTTGTGGAAGGTCCAGGAACTCTCTGAGTCTCTTTCTAGACTGTGGGTAGTCTTAACTCTCCCATTGGAAATGCTCCCTTAAGGTATGCAGGGTTTCCCCAAAGAAGAAATCCTCTGGGGAAAGAGGCTGAAGGAATGCATTCCTCTGCATCAGAATCCTCATATGTGGAGAGGGGCTGTATGTCTTCACAGTAAGATGCATCGGATTCATCTGACTCTTGTTCAGGCAAAACTACAGGAGACAGATCTCTTTTTCTTTTTGAGGGAGTGGCTTGGCTTCCCCTAATCAGCATGATAAGATCTTCTGCCATTTTAAGCATCTGAGACTGAGGCATGGGAGCAGGCGCCTGAGAATGGGTAGTTGGTTTCTTGGGTGTGGTTCGACTCCTGGGCCTAAGGAACTCGGTTGTTTTCAAAAGAACAGTAGCCGTGAAAGAAGGCATCAGTTTTTGTTGGGATTCGGTGTTGCGAAGGACTTCTTCAGAAACCGGTGCCTGCACAGAGGCTCTGGACCCATCTAAGTTAGAGATGACCGCAGGATCCTTAGACGAAGAAGAGTTCTGCGGTATACCGGACTTCAAAAGGGTCTCGGTAGTGGGCTGCGAATTAACTGAAGCAGGCATCAGGGGCTGCAAAAGTGCCTCACTGAGTTCCGGAGGACTGAATACCAGCTTAGCGGAAGCATCATTGGAAGGTTTGGTCCTGTGCGGTCTCTGTCTTTATCTTTACATTTTTTTTTAAAGATCTGCTGTCAGATGGCTTACCGAAGCCATATCAGAATTTGAGGACTGTAAACGGAAATATCTGGCTACAATAAGGGCCCGACGAATAGTTATGGCGTTAAAGCATAGAAGCAACAACGAGGGGCGTCGTGGTCTGGGCCTAGACAAGTGATGCAGTAAGAGTTGAAGTCCCAGTGTGGTATTTGCTTTCCACAGGTGAGACAATTAACTTTTTCTGACATCGGTTAGTGCAATTAAAAAGGATCCCCAAAGTGGTACTTAGCTTTCGAAGACTTCAACTTCAATTCCTAAATGAAACTCGGGTAGCTGCCAACCAGCACTCATGCAAACTGCTTCAGCTTCGGGCTCCATGGCAAGAAAGACTGATGTAATGGTATTGGATGTCTTCCTTTATACCACTGATGACTGGATGTCAGTCCTCAAGCGACAGCAACAGACGCAGAAATACTAAGTCTCTGGTTTTCAGGCCGGCTGAGGGCTACCCTGGCAGGGATAACCCCAAACATGATGACTGCAACAGTGAAACACGAAGAACATCTGCAGATAAAATTATTATTCATAGTTTCATAATTAGTCAGAATAAACCTCTGCCCTCTCCTACAGTTTAACTCAATCCTTATGTTGCTTTTCTCCCTAAAATATGGTTCTAGCATTGTGCAGGTACCACAGACATGCTTGTATTTTTAAAAGTTTAATTTCCTTGCCTTGGAATCGAAGGAAGGGAAAGCCCATCTACGTTTTTTTAAAGCTTAACTTCTCACATACTTTGCAAAGAAATCTGTCTCTGCCTGCATGACATACCATACACACAAATTAGTACAGCTGTGTAAAATCTTACCACAATGGTAGATGTCCTCTTCACTGTTGCAGTATTCCTTACAATAGGGATCCCTGCCAAGGGTGGCCCGATGTCCGGCCAGTATAACAAAGCCTTTAGGTTGCTAAGGGTATGCCATACGTATGTTTCCCACGCACGGTATAAAAGGTGATGTCTGTTGTACCACCCTCAGAACTAACAGCCCCAGTAGGAATGCCAGTCCAAGGAGAAGAGAGAGTAACACAGACACATCTAGAGGAACAAATGATCAGGGGGAGGAGGGAGGGAGTGAATACTGCAATACTGAAGAGGACATCTACCGCTATGGTAAGATTTTACACAACTGTACTATGTTCTTTCATATCACTGTTGAAATATTCCTTTAAATAGGGAGTGCAAAAGCCCAGGAAGAGGAGAGGGAGGTGGAAGGACCAGCTGAGCCTTCTAGGAACCCATGAAGAACGGCCCTAGCAAAACCAGCTCTAGCCCTAGATATCATATTCAACTTGTAGTGCTTGGTAAAGGTATGCACAGAAGTCCAGGTAGCTGCCTCAAGGATAGAATTATCATCCAAACCCTTGAAAAAAGCACCAGAAGAAGCCACAGCCCTAATACAGTGAGCCTTAACAAAAGGAAGGCTCTTACCATGAAAACAACAAAAAGCAATGGCTTTAGAACTCCAAGAAGAAATAGTTTTCTTGGAAACAGCCAATCCTAAGGATCTAGGATGAAAGGAAACAAAAAGCTGATCAGATTTTCAAAAAGCTTTGGTCTTATCCAAATAAAATCTGAGTTGCCTATGCACACAAAAAGGGTGCAAAACCTCACTAGAAGACTGCGGAGAAGGGATGAAAGTGGGCAAATGAAGCTGCAAGCTCAAAAGGAGCCTGGGCCAATTTCTCAAAAGAAAAAAAAAATTAAGATCCCAGGAAGGAGGGACAGGCTTCCTGGGAGCTCTAATATGAAAGACACCTTTAAACTGTTTAGCTTCAAACCTAGAAGCCAAATGGGGAGCCAAAAGCAGACATGCAGAAATAGTTGACAAGTGGGCTTTAAGAGGAGAATACACCAACCCAGGATTGAGCAATTCACAAATATGAGAGAGAGCCAAAAGGAACATCCACAGTAAGTATGTCTAGGTTACAAGACACACCAAACAGAAAACCTCTTGCATGTGAATACATAGGTTTTCCTTGTAGCGAGTTTCCTGGCCTCCTGCAGAACCTGAAGCATGTCCTCTGAAAAAAGGTGTCTACAGGGAATCAGAATCCTATTCATCCACAGAGTCAGTTAAAGAATCGACAGGTTGGGATGGATAAGAGATCCCCTGCCTTGTGTGAGATCATCCACCATGTGAGGTATTGTGTGATGACTGCACTTGGTTAAATGTAGAAGAGGGAACCAATGCTGTCTGGGCCAAAAGTATGCCACCAGCAAGATTTTGAGTGTGTCCTGTTTTATCTTGCATAGAACTTCTAGAATAAGAGGAAGGGGAGGAAAGGCATGAAGAAACTCCCCCTTCCAAAGAAAAGAGAAGGCATCCACCTTCCAAGCCAGAGGAAATGGGACTCTGGTGCAAAAGAGAGGAAATTGTCTGTTCAGAGGGGAGGCAACGGAGCTACTTGAGAAATACTCCACTGGTGGATAACATCCAGAAATGCCTCCCTGTGAAGCATCCACTCATGGGACTGTGTTATGGACCTGCACAGAGCATCTGCCGCAAAACTCTGACTTGAGGGAATGTAAACTGCCTTAAGTGTCGGGTACTGAATAGATAGCTCCCAAACCTAAAGTACCAACCTGCAAAGGAGATAGGACCTTGCCCCACCTTCTTTATTGACATACCACATCACTGTGGTGGTGTTTGTAAAAACCTTTCAGAGCCCTGGAGAAAACAATGGATGAAAAGATGTTAGAGCCAACAGCAGAGCTCTCATCTCCTTGATATTGATGTGCACCTTTTGTTACCGAGGAGACCAGAGGCCTTGCACCTTCAGAGTGGCGAAGGAAGCCCCTAGTCGTCTGTCTGGGGCATCTGTGAACAGTTCCTGATGGGGAAACAGGGGCTGAAAGAGGAGCCCTGGATTCAATGTCATCTGCTGAATCCACCATACCTGCTCAACCTGGTTGACTTCTTTGAGTCAGTCACCAGAGCTGTGGATGACGGCAAGGCAGTTCATACAGCCTACCTCCACCTGGCCAAGGCCTTTGATACCATTCCCCACTCAGGAATTATTGATAAATTCACCAAACCAAGGATGAACTCCTATATCACTTGGTAGGTTGCAAATTGGCTCACAGATAAAAGCCACAGTGTGAAAGTAGCAGACTCCAAGTCAGACTGCCAACCAGTTATGAGTGGAGTCCCACAGGGATTGGTCCTGAGTCCTCTCCTGTTTGGCATTTACTTCTCAGAAGTCCAGGCCAACATGGAGGGACTCTGGCTGACAAAGTTCACACACGACTGCAAGCTGGGAGCCATTATTAACTCTCCAGGTGATGCAGAAATCCTACAGAAAGGCCTCACCAAGACCAGTGACTCGTGCTGAATCTATGGCCTTAAGCTTAATGCCAACAAATTTATCGTCATCCACTTTAGGAAAAACTCAGTTCCCACTAATTACCACACTGATGGGAGTTCACTGAACACTGAAGGCATTATAAGAGATCTGGGGACACTGGTTGACAGCAACTGCTCCTTCGACCACCACATTGAAACTGTGGTCAGAAAGTCCTTCCATGTAGCACATCTCATTACCAAGAGTTTTGCATCCAGGAAGAAAGATGTCATCATCTCTCTCTACTCTTCCCTCATTAGGCCAACCATAGAGTATAATGCCCCATTTGGCATGTACCTCACTAGACACCTGCAACAGCTGGAAAGGCCACAAAAGTACTTCACAAAGAGAATCCTAGGACTTAAACACATGTCGTACATGGACAGACTCAAAAAACTCCAGCTACTCTGTCTCATATCGTCTATTAAGAGGCGATCTCTGCTCGACTTACAAAGCCATGTCTGACCCAGCTTTGTTAGAAATGCTACATCTAAAGAAATCTCAAACCCTCCATGCACCACACGCTCCAGAGACCTCAACCTCATTACTAGAATCAACAGAACATCCTGGAGGGATAGGTTCATAACCCAGAGACTGCCTGTGCTCTGAAATAGACTTCCCATACATGTCAAGGAGAGCACCTCACTGGCCCTCTTCAAGAGAAATCTTGATGAGTGGATGGGAAATAGAAAGTTCACCCTGGGGATCACTCCAGTGGCTCTACTTGATAGAGGCACTGGGAACTAACGTTGGGCGGCACGATGCCAGGGCACTTCTATGGGCTAGGCTTGTAAAGGTTCCAGGGCCTTTAGCCTAGTACATGCCTATGAACCACTGAAATTCCAGCTTAAGACAGGGAAGAAGAGGAATTGTAAACTCCCGAGGATGAAAATGCTGAAGCCAGCTTTCTCATGTGAAGTTTGGTAAAGGGAAGCATTGGAATGGTGGATGCCATGAATCCCAGAGCCATCAGAAATTCCCTGGCTGAAATAGATGCTAGAGGAAGAAGACTGAAAGAAGAAAATCAGAGTTAAGGCCTTTGGAGGAGGCAGGGGTGCCAGCATAAGAACAGTCTGGATCCTGCATCGCAGGAAAAACATGGTGTGTGATGGTGACACGAATGACTTTTGGAAATTGACAATGAACCCCAGGCTTTGCAGCAGAGAAATGAAATCGAAAATGCTGTAAAAGAATCTCTGGAAAGGAGACTTCAATAAGCTGGTCATCTAAGTAAGGAAAGACCTGAATACCACTGAGCCTGCAAAAAGCAATCACAGGAGCTAGGCATTTGGTGAATACCCTTGGGGCAGCAGAGGCGCCAAAGGGCAAAGCAGAGAACTGAAAAGGTTATGAAGCAACAGGGAAATGTAAAAACTTACTGAAAAAGGAATGAATAGGGATATAAAGGTAAGCATCCTTAAGATCCAGAGAAACTAGAAATGCCTAAGGGAGCAACAGAGGAAACACGGTCTGAAGGGATAACATTCAGAAAGAAGGAACCTTCAAAAAAAGTATTTAGGTGAGAAAGATCCAGAATGGGTCTCCAAGTGCCCACTTTCCTGGGGACCAAAAACATTCTGGAATAAAACCCCTTCCCCCTTTGATTCACTGATACCGCCTGAATAGTTCCCCAAGTCAAATGACTGTGAATCACCTCTGACAAAGGCCAACTGGTCCTGAGGTGGCTGATGGATACCCAGGAAGGGGGGGGGGAGATTCCCAAGCCATGAAATACCCTTGGTGAATAACAGAAAGAACACAGGAGTCCTGAGTTATGTTTAACCAAGCAGGCAAGGATAGAGAAAGATGATGGGAAAGAGGGATGTGGCTAGGAAGAACAGGGTAGTCGGACAGCACTTGGTTTATCAGTAAAGGGAGACTTCTGAGCAGGAGTATTCTGGGTAGACTTAGCATGGGGAGTCCTCCTACCACCTTTCCTACCTTTAGGAGGAGGACAGGACCGCCTTCAAACGAAAGACAATTTATAGGGATAATTCCTCTGAAATTTAAGCACAGGGAAACAAAAATGTGTTGTAAGTCCAGTAACTTCTTGCCTTTTTCCTGCATGGATTTAATCAAATCAGCAGCAGTAGTAACAGACAAATACCTGCCGCCCATTGGAACATCCATCAACTTAGCCTTAATATCATCAGGTAGAGGCTGAAGCTGATGACAGGAATATCTCCTCAGAACCAAAAGCAGCAGCCCTAAAGGAAGCATCTGCTGCATCATAGCTACATTTTATAGAATGGTGAGCTACCTGCTAAGTACCTGACAGTGACAAAGCAGAAATTTTCCCCTCAGAGTCAGAAAGATCAGAAATAACCTGGCCAGTTTGAGAAAGAAGACCCAAAATATGTACCTAGTAATATGAGTATGATAATTAACAGCCTTAAAGGCAAGAGTAGCTGAGGTGTAAATCTTCTTTACACAGCCTTTCCATAGTCCTGCTTTCCTTATCAGAAGGAAGAAACTTAGTGGAAGGCAGTAATTTAGAAGGCTTGTCAGATGCCACAGATATCACAGATGGGTCAGGAGAGAGAGAAACACAAATTTGCAATCATCAGGCACTTTATAAAATTGATCAGGTTTTTTAGGTGCAGGGGGCTGCGAGTTAGGAGCCTGAGAAGCAGAAGAAAAGGTATCCAACAAGGCAGCCAATACCGAAGGGACAGCAGAAGGCCTAAGAGACTCTACCTGGAGAAGCTCATAATACCTCCGCTGAACTTCGGATACCTGGGCACAATCCCATTTAAAAAATTCCATCATCCTGAAACTGTATCCCAAAAGAAATCTCCTTAAAAGGAGATTCAGGACTAGAAGATTCCTCTTTCTCAGAACCATAATCTAAGGGAGACAGAATTTGAACAGAATAAACCAGGGATTCCTCATCTGAATCCTCTTCTCCTCAGAGGAATCCTGCTCCTAGTCCTCTTAAGAGGTGAAGACAATCAAGAGGGGGTCCGAGACAAACTCCCTGAGGAGGCTTCTAGGCCATGAGAGCATTGAACAACCCCACATGAAATTCAGCCATTCACTTTGAGGGTCCTTAAGGGCAGGAGAAATTTTATTTATTTAACATTTGTTTACTAGGAAAGTCCAACTGGACACAGGTCTTTTTTAGCGGAGGCCCAAGGAAAACACTCCACATTAGACAATAGAGATTACCAGAGGCAAAACAATCACATAATACATCAAGACTGTAGCATATCAATTGTACACAATGAGAAGCAAATTTTCCAAGACAGCAATAACATAGTGCATAAGCATTATAGCACAACAGAAATTATAACACTGAGAATACAAAACTAACTGCATATTTCCATGGAGTAGTAATTATGGGGTAAGGCATTTATAGCAAGAGTTAATTGATCACCACCCCAACAAGCAGCAGAATTATAGTGAGAAAGGAGTGTGTGAAATGCTAAGGGGGAATAGGACGGTTACAGTGTCTAGGGTTAAGCAAGAACAATTTAAGTTGTTTTTTAAAGTGATGTTTATCAGTAACTGATCGTATGGGGTGTTCCAAAGCTTAGCAGTACTTGATGAAGAGAGTGACTGGCCAGCTATGTTGTTTAATTTGGTAACAGTTAACAGAGCCTTGTTACTTGAGCATAAAGGGCGAGTGGTACTATAAGGCTGCACTGGATTCTGAAGGGCGGGGATTTTTTTTGAATGGTGGATAAGAGTGTGAAGAGTGAGAAGCTGGTTATAGGCAAGTAAGTTAGGTAGCTCAAGCCAGCTTAGGTGTTTGACTGCTAAACAGTGGTGTTCCTCTGTAGTTGAGGTCTGCAGCATACTTGGCTGAATGAATAGGGATATAAAGGTAAGCATCCTTAAGATCCAGAGAAACTAGAAATGCCTAAGGGAGCAACAGAGGAAACACGGTCTGAAGGGATAACATTCAGAAAGAAGGAACCTTCAAAAAAAGTATTTAGGTGAGAAAGATCCAGAATGGGTCTCCAAGTGCCCACTTTCCTGGGGACCAAAAACATTCTGGAATAAAACCCCTTCCCCCTTTGATTCACTGATACCGCCTGAATAGTTCCCCAAGTCAAATGACTGTGAATCACCTCTGACAAAGGCCAACTGGTCCTGAGGTGGCTGATGGATACCCAGGAAGGGGGGGGGGGAGAGATTCCCAAGCCATGAAATACCCTTGGTGAATAACAGAAAGAACACAGGAGTCCTGAGTTATGTTTAACCAAGCAGGCAAGGATAGAGAAAGATGATGGGAAAGAGGGATGTGGCTAGGAAGAACAGGGTAGTCGGACAGCACTTGGTTTATCAGTAAAGGGAGACTTCTGAGCAGGAGTATTCTGGGTAGACTTAGCATGGGGAGTCCTCCTACCACCTTTCCTACCTTTAGGAGGAGGACAGGACCGCCTTCAAACGAAAGACAATTTATAGGGATAATTCCTCTGAAATTTAAGCACAGGGAAACAAAAATGTGTTGCAAGTCCAGTAACTTCTTGCCTTTTTCCTGCATGGATTTAATCAAATCAGCAGCAGTAGTAACAGACAAATACCTGCCGCCCATTGGAACATCCATCAACTTAGCCTTAATATTATCAGGTAGAGGCTGAAGCTGATGACAGGAATATCTCCTCAGAACCAAAAGCAGCAGCCCTAAAGGAAGCATCTGCTGCATCATAGCTACATTTTATAGAATGGTGAGCTACCTGCTAAGTACCTGACAGTGACAAAGCAGAAATTTTCCCCTCAGAGTCAGAAAGATCAGAAATAACCTGGCCAGTTTGAGAAAGAAGACCCAAAATATGTACCTAGTAATATGAGTATGATAATTAACAGCCTTAAAGGCAAGAGTAGCTGAGGTGTAAATCTTCTTTACACAGCCTTTCCATAGTCCTGCTTTCCTTATCAGAAGGAAGAAACTTAGTGGAAGGCAGTAATTTAGAAGGCTTGTCAGATGCCACAGATATCACAGATGGGTCAGGAGAGAGAGAAACACAAATTTGCAATCATCAGGCACTTTATAAAATTGATCAGGTTTTTTAGGTGCAGGGGGCTGCGAGTTAGGAGCCTGAGAAGCAGAAGAAAAGGTATCCAACAAGGCAGCCAATACCGAAGGGACAGCAGAAGGCCTAAGAGACTCTACCTGGAGAAGCTCATAATACCTCCGCTGAACTTCGGATACCTGGGCACAATCCCATTTAAAAAATTCCATCATCCTGGAAACTGTATCCCCAAAAGAAATCTCCTTAAAAGGAGATTCAGGACTAGAAGATTCCTCTTTCTCAGAACCATAATCTAAGGGAGACAGAATTTGAACAGAATAAACCAGGGATTCCTCATCTGAATCCTCTTCTCCTCAGAGGAATCCTGCTCCCTAGTCCTCTTAAGAGGTGAAGACAATCAAGAGGGGGTCCGAGACAAACTCCCTGAGGAGGCTTCTAGGCCATGAGAGCATTGAACAACCCCACATGAAATTCAGCCATTCACTTTGAGGGTCCTTAAGGGCAGGAGAAATTTTATTTATTTAACATTTGTTTACTAGGAAAGTCCAACTGGACACAGGTCTTTTTTAGCGGAGGCCCAAGGAAAACACTCCACATTAGACAATAGAGATTACCAGAGGCAAAACAATCACATAATACATCAAGACTGTAGCATATCAATTGTACACAATGAGAAGCAAATTTTCCAAGACAGCAATAACATAGTGCATAAGCATTATAGCACAACAGAAATTATAACACTGAGAATACAAAACTAACTGCATATTTCCATGGAGTAGTAATTATGGGGTAAGGCATTTATAGCAAGAGTTAATTGATCACCACCCCAACAAGCAGCAGAATTATAGTGAGAAAGGAGTGTGTGAAATGCTAAGGGGGAATAGGACGGTTACAGTGTCTAGGGTTAAGCAAGAACAATTTAAGTTGTTTTTTAAAGTGATGTTTATCAGTAACTGATCGTATGGGGTGTTCCAAAGCTTAGCAGTACTTGATGAAGAGAGTGACTGGCCAGCTATGTTGTTTAATTTGGTAACAGTTAACAGAGCCTTGTTACTTGAGCATAAAGGGCGAGTGGTACTATAAGGCTGCACTGGATTCTGAAGGGCGGGGATTTTTTTTGAATGGTGGATAAGAGTGTGAAGAGTGAGAAGCTGGTTATAGGCAAGTAAGTTAGGTAGCTCAAGCCAGCTTAGGTGTTTGACTGCTAAACAGTGGTGTTCCTCTGTAGTTGAGGTCTGCAGCATACTTGGCTATTTTATTGTAGCAGCTTTCGAATTTTGTGAGATCACCCTTTTCTTAGGTTAGTAAAAATGGATGAGGCATACAGTAGAGTGGAGACCACGTGGGAAGTTGGAAGGGTAGCTTTAGTACTACTTGTTATGTACTGTTTGTGTCGCTAAAGACTACCAAGTTTTTATGAATGTTTTGGTGGTGTGGACTACATGCAGGTCAAATTTGAGTGAGCAGTCAATAGTGACACCTAAGAGTTTAGTATGAGGTACTACAGAAATGATGGTGACATTAGCAGATGATGTAGAAAAAGGAGGTGGAGGGTCTGGTGGTTTTCCTGGGAAGAAGAGTAGAAGTTTTGTCTTATTTGGATTTAGGATGAGTTGCGATTCAGATAACCATTTTTCCACTTCAGAGAAAACTTCCTGTGTAATTAACTAACTGTTGAAGAGAAGTTGCAGCACATATTAAGGTGGAGTCATCTGCATATTGGACAAGGGATACTTGTCCTGTGGAGATGTACAGTTTGAGAGTGAACAGAACTGGTCCAAGAATGGATCCCTGTGGGATACCCAGATTCACAGAAGTAGAGGAGATGTATTGTTTTAGACTAGTATTGCTCTTTTCTGTCCTGTAAGATCAGCTTTGCATCAGCTGACAGTGGAGCAGCTAAGGTTAAATTCTGTTAGGGTGTTTAGAAGTTTATAGTAACAGACCATGTCAAATGCCTTTGACAGGTCAAGGAAAGTAGAGGAGACTATAAGACCACAGAAATATGTTTTGTCTTTTGCTTCTTTTTCAAAGGGACATCAGCCGTATAAAATTTAGAAGGCTCCGACATTGGCTGACACTTAATAATCGTAATTGGAACTTCCTCCCTCACCAAGACCTGAGGACCCCCAGGTCCTTCGGTGATGATCAGCCACAGTTCCTCCTGAATTTCCAAAGTAGATGTCTGCAAGGCCTCCAAGGACATGCAAGAAGCTGGATCCATGCCAGCATCCGAACGGGTCACGGCAGAGGAATCCAGCACAAAAACCGGACAGTCCTCCGAGTTTTCACTACCCTCAAGAAAGATGTCCAGCAGAGGGGGTGCAGCTGAAGAATTTAACATGACTTTTTTGGTTTTCTTCTTCAAAGACAGCTGACCCTCGGAACAGGAAGTACACTCCATAGCATCTTTTGTTAAGAGCTTTAGACACTGATTTTCCAAATAAATGGTAGGGATGAAAGACAACTAAGTAAGGGCTTTGCTACAAAAGCCTAACAAATAGAACTGGTTGTATGGCCATGAGAAGTGCCTAAACAAAACAAACACTGCTTGTGACTATCTTAAAAGGGAATCTGTCTCCTACACTTGCACTTACCTTTGGTGGATGACATGAACCCCCCCCCCCCCAAAAAAAAAGGATAAGCAAAAAATCCCAATGGGGGCACATATCTGAAAAATGCCTTGGTAAACCAGCAAACAACTCGAGCTTTCAGACTGATATAAGATGGCTTTCAGACTGGCTGCAAAGAAGTTCTGAGGATGGTATGTCTGGACATCACCTTTACGCCATATGCCTTGCATGGGGAGCATAAGTGTGACATACGGCATACCCTTAGCAACTTAAAGGCTTTGGTATACTGGCTGGACATCGGGGGCGCCCTTGGCAGGGGATCCCTACTGTAAGGAATACTCCAACAGTGATACAGAAGGACATCCGTATTTTACCCTGTTAGGTACTGCTGTCAGTCTTAGGTGGGCAAGTTATCCTGCTAAAATCAGGGGCACTGCAGCTGGTATACAAGCAAAAAATGACAGAAAGCTGTGGAACTGTTTTAAACTGTTATTTCAGAGAGAGGAGGAGAAATTAACACTCCCCTTTCACAGCAAAACAAAGCAATTAGATTAGTCATGGATTTAAAGATAGTGGTCACCTCTCCTGACAAATTTACATAAGCAGCTCACAGTATTGCAATACTAAGCTTTAAAGAGGACTTGAAATATACTATGGGAAGAAGGAATGAAATCAAGGAAACAAGATCACATTACCAAGACAGGGCCCATCAGCTGACATTTTGTCAAAAACGCATTAAAATTGTAAAAGAAGCACTTGGAGTGATTGAGGAGTTAAATATCTTGGAAAACAAAGATGCAATGAAAAAAACATTTTTTTTTCAATAATTTTTATAAATGTCACAAATAAAAACTATCTTACAACATGACTATATATATACATATATATATATATATATATATATATATATATATATATATATATATATATGTTATACATTGATGTCAAATACCACAGGATATAGGTCGTACAACATATATATTTACACTATGTACATAGATGCTTTCACTGTTAGTTCCACAGTTATATAGACAGTATATACATTCGTAATATCCAAGTCATTATTTAATATCTGAACTTGTATGTGTTCTTTGGTTCCATTATATTGTATTTCTAAGTTGCTGTGTGATGAATTATGCTAATATGATATTAAGGGTTTGTTCCCAAATCTCTCTGGATTTCATGTTTTTGTTTCTTTTATCTATTACTATTTTATGAGCTAAAAGGTGTTGTATAGCTTCTTGTTTAAAACCCTCCCAAGAGATATTTATCGTATCTAGCCATTTAAAAGCTATACACAGTTTCATTAGTAGGAAAATTGTTAAAAGTGTATTTGCTTGTTTTCTTGAAAAAAACATGTTTTTTTTGAGTTCTAAGGTGGAGTTTTTCTTTAAAACATGACAATCCAAAACAATGAAAATCAAATCTGCAGAAGCATACACTATTTCCCCACACTTATCAATAATCTTCCTGCCCTTGTTAGACAGTGGAGGACTGGGATTAAATTTAGCAGCAGAAGGATCAACATAGCTGCTGGATCAGGTTTGGAAAGACTATAAAAACTTAAAAGGCTGAAGAACTTTATACACCCTATCTGCTTTTTTTCAGGGAGCTGGCAGACTGCCAAGAAAACTGAAGGCAGTAACACACACATCCTTCAAAGCTGACAGAACTGGAGGAATGGGTGCAGGTTCTGGAAATTCTTTCTGAAACAGTTCAGGGTATTTTCTAAGGGACTGAGAAACATTATTGTTCCCACACTGAAAACATTGGCACATTTTAGAAATAATCTTAGACAAAGAACACCCCCACAGAGAGAGTCAGAAAAGTACAGTTTTGTACCTACCATAAATGTAGATGTTCGAGTGTACACCCTGCTGCAGTCATCACACTTGGGTTATCCTGTTGTCAGGCGGTCCCGCAGTCGGCTGGAATTCCAAAGTCTTGGACCGGCGTCGGTTGCTGTCGCTTCTTCCCTGACATCAGTGCGACAGGGGTATATATAATGCAACCAACGCCAGTTTCTTCAGTTTTTCTTGCCCCAGATGTCAGGTGCCCCCAAAAAGGTGGTCAGTAATTAGTACCAAATTGAGTAAACTTTGCACAAACACAAAATCCCTTCAGCTATAAGCAAATACATCAGTAAGGTATTGAAGAGATTTAGCCAGTAGATCAGAGGGGATGGAGGGAGGGTAACCTGGACTGCAGCAGGGTGTACACTCGAACATCTACATTTATGGTAGGTACAAAAAGTACAGTTTTGTACCTACCATAAATGTAGATGTTCGAAGATCCACATTGCTGCAGTCCTTACATATGGGTAGTCCGCTGTCCTCGGTCGGCCCGAATACCAAAGTATTAGGCTGACGTCGGTCATGGGCGCTCAGATCTGACATCAGAGCGTCAGGGTATAAAAGCGCATGACCGACGTCATATCCTCAGTCTTTTCTTGCCCCAGATGTCAGAAGGCCCCAAAAAGAAAGGCCACAGCCCAAAACAGGATACCTCCCAAAACATGCCCAACAACAACCATCATCCAAACCATATAACCATGCCAAACTACAGAGGGGAAGGAGGGAGGGTAAATTGGACTGCAGCAATGTGGATCTTCGAACATCTACATTTATGGTAGGTACAAAACTGTACTATGTTCTTCATCTCACATTGCTGCAGTCCTTACATATGGGTAGAATCCCAAAGCAGAGGTAAAGGGAGGATGGCAAAATCATAAAGCATTAGGGGCTGCTAAAATGCCCTGTAATATTGCAGTGGCAATCCCAGCCCTAGACTTAGAATAAAGAGGAAGGTGGTAATGCTTGGAAAAAGTATGTACTGAACTCCAAGTGGCTGCTTCCAAAATATCTTTTGTAGCTACCCCCCTTAGAAAGGCAGTAGAAGTGGCAGTAGCTCTAGTGGAATGAGGTCTGATTCCAGCCGGAATCTCCTTACCATGATGGGAATAACAGAAAGAAATACAAAACCCAATCCATTTAGAAATAGTTTGTTTTGAAACAGGTTTTCCCTGAGAACCCAAAGCAAAAGAAACAAACAACTGCTGAGACTGCCTGAACCCCTTGGTTCTGCTCAAATAATAACGTAACTGCCTGTGAATATCCAAAGTATGCAAAATCTTCTCCCTTTATTTTGGGGGTTTGCATAAAAGTAGGCAAATGAATAGTTTGGTTCAAGGCCACACTAGAAACCACTTTAGGCATAAAGGAAGGATTAGTACGCAAAGATACCCTATCCTTATGAAAAATCAGGAAAGGTTCCACTGCCATAAGGGCCTGTAATTTAGAAACCCTTCTTGCAGAGGTAATGGCCAACAAAAAAGCAGTCTTCCATGATAAATACTTTAACTCGGCCGTAGCTGCAGGCTCAAATGGTTGTAGAGTAAGCTTTTCCAACACAAAATTGAGATCCCAAGCAGGAGTAGGAGCTCTATGTGGGGGTCTTATGTTCTTTGCCCCTCTAAGAAATTGCTTAAACAAAGGATGGGAAAATAAAGGAGGGTCACAGTCATAGTGAGCAGAAATGGCTGCAGCATGAACCTTTATCGAGGAGAAAGACAAACCCTTGTCCAATAACTCAGTAAGATATTGAAGAGAAACACTTAAATCAGGCTTGGAAACATCAAAGTCCTTCACTTTGCTCCAAAGAAAAAATCTCCTCCATTTATCAGCATAAACTTTCCTTGTACTAGGCCTTCTGGCCTCCAAAATAACATTCAAAACTTGTTGTGGAAGCTGAGACCCTCCAGGGTCTAAAACAGAATATGCCAGGCTGTGAGATGCAGAGACTGAATCTTGACATTGAGGAAGTGATTGCCCTCCTGAGACAAAAGATGCGGAATCAAAGGCAGAGGCCATGGAGGCTCCTGCACCAAACTCCTCAGTAGTGGGTACCAGTGCTGTCGAGGCCAATCCGGCGCTATCAGAATCATGGATGGCTTGTCTTTTCTGGCCTTCAGGAGTACCTTGGGAATGAGAGGCAGAGGTGGAAAGGCATATACATGAAGATTGCTCCAACTGAATGATAGAGCATCCATCTTCCAAGCTGTGGGATGAAACATTTTTGTGCAAAACTTTGGCAACTGGTAATTTATTGGAGAAGCGAACAGATCTATGTCTGGAGTCCCCCATAACACTGTCAACTTTTGAAACACATGAGGATCCAGTTTCCACTCGTGAGGATCCACAATTTGTCTGCTCAACACATCCACTAAGGAGTTCTGTGCTCCTGGTAGAAACCTTGCCTGAAGATTGAGGTGTAAACAGAGCAGTCTCCCACAAAATCATCGCTTGCCTGCAAAGAGGGTACGAATGGGTTCCCCCTTGCTTGTTGATGTACCACATGACAGTAGTGTTGTCTGTTTGAATCAACACCTGTCCTGGGTGAAGTAAATCCTTGAAAGCCATCAATGCAAATTGGACTGCTAACATCTCCTTCAAGTTGATATGCAAATGGTGAAGTCTGACAGGCCACGTGTCTTGCACCCATTTTCCATTGAGGTGTGCTCCCCAAGCCTTGTCCGAGGCATCTGTCGTTAGAATCTGACTCGCCTCTGGTCGGGTCACAGAGAGTCCCTTGTTTAGGTGACATTCCTGAGCCCACCACAAAAATTCTTTCCGAATGCAAGGTATTATCTGAATGACAGTGTCTAGATCTTGGCAGTGTTGTGTCCATACATTTTTGAGATACCATTGAAGCTTCCTCATATGCAGTTTGGCATTGGGAAGCACCAGAATACAAGATGCCATGAACCCCAAGGCTTGAAGGACTGTCTTTGCAGTCAGCCTGGACTGTAGAGACATTTGATGGAAATAAAGAGAAAGGCTTCTTTGTTTGTCCGGGGTCAAAAGGTCCATCTGGGAAGCTGTATTCAGTCTCACACCCAGAAAGCACATGTCCTGAGAGGGTACTAGACTGGACTTTGTTTCGTTCACAGAATACCCTAGGCATCTTAACACTACCATCACATACTGTAGATGATGCAGAAGTTCGACTTTGTGTTGTGCAATAATCAGGCAATCGTCCAAATAAGGATAAATCTGTATTCCTCTTAACCTGAAAAAGGCTATCACTGGAGCCAGAACCTTTGTGAACACTCTGGCGCAGTAGATAAGCCAAAGGGCAATGCAGAGAACTGATAATGTAAATTTCCAGCCCAAAAACGCAGGTACCTCCTGCAACTGGGCCTGATAGGAACATGAAGATAAGCCTCTTTGAGATCCAGAGTTACCATCCAGTGATCTTTTCCCAACAGAGGTAAAAGCTGTTGTAACGTCAGCATTTTGAACTTTGGAATGTCCAGATAAGTGTTGAGGATAGATAAATCCAAAATTGGTCTCCACGTGTTCCCTTTCTTTGGTACTAGAAACATGCGAGAATAAAATCCTAGTCCCACTTCTGACAGAGGAACTGGCTGTATAGCTCCTATTTGAAGAAGTAAAGAAATCTGCTTGTGAGCCTCTATCCTTTGCCGAGGAGGAACGCCTGGCATGCCTTTGAAAGGAGGCAATGTATGGAAATAGAACTTGTAGCCTCGGTTTATAATGTCCAATACCCATTTGTCCTGGGTGACTAAAAGCCAGTTTTGCTTGAAGAGTGCTAACTTTCCTCCCAAAGGAGCTGCCAGGGAAGAAGAATCTGGCAGCTGAAAATGCAGGTCATTGGGCCTGTTTACAAAAGGACTGGCCCCTGCCCTCACCTGCAGATTGTGCAGGTGAACTCCAAGTTCTAGGCCTGAATGTACTGTGAGCTCTGCCCCTGCCACGCCTAGATCTACCCTAGACTGAGAATCAGAAGAAGGGTAGGTCCACCCCTTAGTAGGCCAATTTCTACTAAACTTTGGAGGTTGCACCTGCAAAAATCTTTAACAGTCTGCATGGACTTAGCCTTGTCTTCCATTTTCTTCAAAACCGACTCCACAGGTGGACCAAACAAAACTTCAGACTGTAAAGGGGCATCCAGAATTCTAGTTTTAACATGCTCGGACAAATTCTGATCCTTAAGCCAGGCATGCCTACGAAGAACTGAACCAGTGGCAGCCACCCTAGAAGAGGCCTGTACAGCATCAAAACCACACTGCAAAGAATGCTTACCCACCTGTTCAGAGACATGTACTAAATCTTGCAATTCTTTACACTCTATGCCCTCTGCCAAAGCATCCACTTTAGATTTTAGCTGAGAAAGGAGGAAATTCTGATATTTCAACATATGAAACTGGCAATTTAAAGCCCTCATTTGCTAAAGTAGAAGAGATATACACCTTCTTACCCCATCTATCCAAAGCTCTAGCTTCCTTATCTAGAGGAACCAGATTCTTTACAACAGAAGCTCTAACACCCTTAGGCCCCTGACTAATAGTTTCTGGGTCCACCCTAGGACTCTTATACAGATATTTATGAGCCTCAGGCACCCTGTAATACCTGTCCGGTTTAACTGGCGCAGGAGGCAAAGAATCTGGATTAAGGGAAGCCTCTGAGAAAACATCTTGAACATCCAAAACAGGAGGTATAGCCAAGGGTCTATGCTGTGGTAAAAACAAGAATTCCCTAAGCCTCTTCCGTGAATCAGAGAAATCCTGTCCTTCCCACTTAAAATGCTCCCTCATGGAATGCAGAGTTTCTGAAAATGAAAAATCCTCTGGAGGAGAAGCAGAAGGAGTGGAATCCTCTGCATCAGAATCCGAATAAGTGGGAAAATCTTGAATATCTTCAGCAGAAGAGTCTGAGTCATCTGAGGCCTGATCCAAACTTTCCAACTCTGGCTCCACCCTGGGCCTCTTATCAGGAGGAGGCATAGAACCTCTAATTAAAGTAATCAAATCTTCTGCCATTTTAAGCATGTGCTTTTTAGGCACAGACCCTGAAGTACCTGGAGGGACACCAGAGGAAGGCAAAACAGACCTGCCCTTAGAAGAAGCCTTAGAAATAGTAACAGAAGGCCTAACCACCTTAGGCATAGAAGGGAGAACAGTAACCTGAGAGGCCCCTTCAGCTTGACCTGACTCCTGTGAGGCCACATCCTGCAAAATCAAAGTTTCCCCCTGAGACTCAACAGAAACTTCAGCTGGATCCACCTGCTCCACTGTAGTTTCTGCAGGACCGGCGTCCAAAACGGACGAATCAACCTGTCTAGGTTTCAAGGATTTGTCTTTGCGCTTCTTCGTGGAAGCGGGCGTCGGAGGATCCGACGGCATATTATAATTACACCGCTTACCAAAGACTAACCTAGCACAATCTAACCTTCTTTTTATAGTGCGCTTATTAAACCTAGCACAAAACCGACACCCGACTACGTCGTGGTCCGGTCCCAAACAAGGAATGCAAAGAGAGTGATAATTTCTATGCGGTATCTGTTTCCCACAAGAAATACAATTATTCACTTTTTCTGACATCCGGAATTAACTGAGGCAAGAAAAAACAAAAATATTCCCAACGGGTACTTAGCCCAACTTGGTTTCGGTCTGAAACTCAGAATACGAAAATTTCAGAACGCCGAACGGCACTTGCAACGCTGCTTCTGCATCGGACCATGCGGCAAAAAAGACTGAGGATATGACGTCGGTCATGCGCTTTTATACCCTGACGCTTTGATGTCAGATCTGAGCGCCCATGACCGACGTCAGCCTAATACTTTGGTATTCGGGCCGACCGAGGACAGCGGACTACCCATATGTAAGGACTGCAGCAATGTGAGATGAAGAACATCTGTACTATGTTCATCGTGTTACCCTGCTGCAGTCATCACACTTGGGTTGAATCCCAAAGGTAAGTATAACATAGAGGGTTAGAGGAGGCTAGAAGGCCCTGCAGAACTGCAGTGGCGAAGCCCGCCCTAGTCTTAGAGTAAAGAGGTAAGTGATGGTGTTTGGTAAAGGTGTGTACTAAACTCCAAGTTGCAGCTTCCAAAATCTCCTTGGTTGGAACCCCCCTGAGAAGCTGTCGCCCTGGTAGAGTGGGGCCTAATGGTAGCAGGAACTGGTTTTCCATGATGGGTATAGCAGAAACGTATGCAATGACCTATCCATTTGGAAATGGTTTGCTTTGATATAGCCTTCCCTTGAGAAGATGTAGCATAGGATACAAAGGGCTGGTCAGATTTTCTTAAAGTCTTAGTTTTGTCCAAGTAGTAACGAAGTTGCCTGTGAATGTCCAAGGAATGCAGGAGTCTCTCACCTTTGTTCTGTGGATTTGGGAAGAAGGTGGGTAAGTGGATGGTTTGATTTAAAGCCACAATGGAAACCACCTTAGGCATAAAGGAAGGATTAGTTCGTAGAGAAACTCTGTCTTGATGAAAAATGAGGAAAGGTTCCACTGCCATTAGTGCCTGTAGCTGAGACTCTTCTAGCTGAAGTTATTGCTAGCAGCAGGGCAGTCTTCCATGATACGAACTGAAGATCTGCAGAGAAAGCTGGTTCAAAGTGAGGTAGCGTTAGTTTTTCCAGAACAAAATTGAGGTCCCATGTTGGTGTAGGAGCTCTCCTGGGTGGTCTAATGTTTTTTGCCCCTCTGAGGAACTGCCTTAGAAGTGGATGCGAAAATAAAGGTGGATCCATGTTGTAGTGGGCTGAAATAGCTGAAGCATGGATTTTAATGGAGGAGAAAGAAAGTCCTTTGTGCAACATCTCAGTTAAATACTGCAGAATGTGAGGCATGTGAGGCTGAATTGTATCGTGGCCTTTAGCTTGGTTCCAGGCACAAAACCTTTTCCATTTGTCCAAATAAGCCTTCCTGGTGCTTGGCCTTCTAGCTTCCAGAACAACATCCATAACTGCTTGGGAAAAAGGAGCTGGCTGGATGCTTAGTTGATTTGCCATGCAGCCAGATTTAAGGTTTTAAGCTGGCTGTGAAGAATCTGATTGTTTTGTTGTGTGAGCAAATGGGGAGTTTGTGGTAATATCCATGGTGGGCCGTGGGCCATATTCCTCAATAGCGGGTACCAGTGCTGGCGTGGCCAGTCTGGGGCTATGAGAATCAGTCGTGGTCTGTCCTTTTTGACTTTCAGAAGTACCTTTGTGAGGAGAGGCAATGGAGGGAAGGCATATACTGTCAGGTTTTTCCAACTGAAAGAGAGTGCGTCCACTTTCCAAGCTTGATGGTGAAGTGTCCTTGTACAAAATTTTGTTAGTTGATAGTTTTGAGGACTGGCAAACAGGTCTATGTCTGGAAGGCCCCATTTTTGAGTTATCATTGTAAATACTTGTGGATCTAGTTTCCACTCGTGGGGATCCGTGATGTTTCTGCTGAGGTCGTCTGCCAATGTGTTCTTCTGTCCTGGCAGGAATTGAGCTTGTAACTGAACTTGGTAAGCCAGAGCTGTGTTCCATAAGATCATTGCTTGCCTGCATAGAGGGTAGGAATGAGTACCCCCTTGTTTGTTTATGTACCACATTACTGTGGTGTTGTCCGTCTTTATTGTAAGTTGTCCTGGATGTAATAGATCCTTGAAGGCTGTCAGAGCTTTCTGTACAGCTAGCATCTCCTTTTGATTGATGTGCAGATTCCTTTGATCTGCAGTCCATACGCCTTGAATGCACTGTCCTGCCATGTGTGCCCCCCAGGTGTAATCTGATGCATCTGTTGTGATAGTTTGCCTGGCTGGGGGCAAGGTGAAAAGCTGACCCTTGTTGAGGTGACATGCCTGTGACCACCATAGAAATTCCTGTAGTAGGCAGGGAATGAGAGATATTGTGTCTAAGCTGTAGCTGTGTTGACACCATATGCTTTTTAGGTACCACTGTAATTTCCTCATATGCAGCTTTGCAAATGGTATTAGTAGTATGCAAGATGCCACGAAGCCCAAGGCCTGCAAATTTTTTCTTGCAGTTAATTGGGTCTTTGTTGCCATTGTTTTGAAACATTGAGTCAGTTGTAGTTGTTTGTCTGGCGTAAGATAAGCCTTCTGGGCTGTTGTATTCAAGCTGGCATCCAGGAATGTCACATTTTGTGAGGGTACTAGTTTTGACTTCTTTTCGTTTACTGTGTACCCCAGGCAATTTAGTAGATGTTTTACAAAAGCCAGATGATGCAAGAGAATGTCCTTGCTTTCTGCTTGGATGAGGCAGTCGTCCAGGTATGGGTATATTTGAATTCCTCTTTGTCTGCAGTATGCAATTACTGGTGCCAGGCATTTTGTGAAGACTCTGGGTGCAGTAGATAAGCCAAAGGGCAGTGCAGAGAATTGGTAATGGGTTGAACCTGCAATGAAATGGAGGTATCTTCTGCAACTTTGTCTGATAGGGACATGCAGGTATGCCTCCTTGAGGTCCAACATTACTAGCCATGCTTCCTTGCCCAACATGGGAAGAAACTGCTGTAGTGTTAGCATCTTGAATTTGGGTGCTTGTAAGTAAGTGTTTAGAAATGAAAGGTCCAGAATTGGTCTCCAGGCATTGTCCTTTCTGGGCACTAGAAAGAGTCTTGAGTAAAATCCTTGGCCTTGCTCTCGAGTAGGTACCAGTTGAATGGCTCTCATGTCCATGAGAGCTGTAATTTGTTTTTGTGCCTCTGCCCATTGATTTTGTGGCAGGTTTGGCATTCCTCTTTTCATTGGCAAGGTGTGAAAATGGAATCTGTATCCTCGTAAAATTATGTCTAGGACCCATTTGTCCTTTGTGACAATGTGCCAGTTGTCTGAAAAAAGTGCGAGTTTTCCTCCCAAGGGGGCTGCCAAGAGAGTGTTGCTTGGCCAGATGAGGTGCAAGTCATTGAGTTTGCCTTCTGGTTGATTGGGACCGGTCTTCTCCTCCCTTCTGTGTTGTAGTGCCCCATTGGCAAGGTTTGTACTGGGCTTGTGGTTGTCCTCTGCCTCTTGGACGTCTGTATTTACCCCGCTGTGGTCTGTCAGTAGCTGGAAAGGACCAATTTGTTGTTGGCCAGTTTCTGCTGAAGCGAGGGGGTTGTACCTGTAGGAAATCTTTGACTGTCTGCATAGATTTTGCCTTATCCTCCATTTTCTTTAAGACTACTTCTGCTTTAACTCCAAAAAGAACATCCTGCTGTAAGGGAGCATCTAGAAGTTTTGCTTTAACATGATCAGGCAGAGTTTGCTCCTTTAACCAAGCATGCCTACGTATAACAGACCCAGTGACAGCTGCTCTGCAGGAGGCCACCAAAGAATCAAACCCACATTGTAAAGTATGGTTGCCCACCTGTTCAGTGGCATGCAATAGATCCTGCATTTCTTTCAATTCAGATTGTTGAAGGAGAGTGGTCATTCTTTGCTTTAACTGAGATTAGAAATTGCTGATACTTAAGCATGTGAAATTGGCAATTTAGTGCCTTCATAGCTAGTGTGGCTGAGGTGTAAACCTTTTTCCCCCACCTGTCTAGTGCTCTGGAATCTCTCTCAGAAGGTACAGGATTTTTAGCCATAGAAGCCTTAGCCCCCTTGGGACCCTGGGAGATAGTCTCTGGGTCAGCAACAGGGCTTTTGTAAAAATATTTGTGGGAATCAGGCACTCTACAGTATCTGTCAGGCTTAGCCAGAGCAGGAGGTAGAGAGTCTGGGTTCAAACTGGATTCTAAGTAAACATCATCCACAATGTCCAAAACTGGTGGGATGGCAAGCGGTCTGTGTTGGGGAGTAAAAGAAACTCTCTGAGCCTTTTCTTCGAGTCAGAGTAGTCCTGACCTTCCCAGTGAAAATGTTCCCTCATAGTGTGTAAAGTTTCCCCAAAGGAGTAGTCTTCAGGAGGAGAAGCTGAGGGAATGGAATCCTCAGCATCAGAATTTTCATAAGGGGAGAAGGAGTAATCTTGGTCCTCAGAGGAGTCTGAAGAAATGGACACTTGTTCAGAGGATGCATAATCTTCCTCTTGTCTAGGCCTTTTGTCAGGAGGGGGCTGGGAACCCCTGATTAAAGAGATCAAATCTTCAGCCATTTTGAGCATCTGTTTCTTAGGCATGGGGCCTTGAACAGGGGACTGAAGTGCAGTCCTTTTTGATTTAATAGGAGTCTTGGTCTTAGAAAACGTTTTAATGGTGAGCGTCGGTCTGAAAACGCCTTCAGAAACCAATGGCGTTTCTGCAGCACCGATGTCTTTTGCAGCAATGTCGTCGGTAGGGCCTGAACTAAATGGCTGCGTTGGCCTGGTACATTCCGCCAAAAGTTCCGAAGCGGTCTCGGGTTCCAGATCTGCGGTAGTCAGGGGCTGCGTCGGAGCCTCACTGAGGACCGGAGAACCGGAGACCGGATCAGCCGAGGCCTCGGAATCTGGCATAGGCCTGGGCTGTTTGTTCTTATCCTTGCGTTTTTTGTGCACGCCGGTAGTCGGTTGCTCCGATGGCATGGTGTAGTTAAATTTCCGACCGAAGTAGTGTCGTGCGAAATCAAAGCGTCTTTTAATAGTACGCTTATTAAACCTAGCACGAAAACGACAACTAGTGACATTGTGGTCTGGGCCTAGGCAAGGTATGCAATAAGAATGAAAATCCTTATGAGGTATTTGCTTCCCACAAGAAATACAATTGTTAACTTTTTCTGACATCGGTCTGAGGCAAGGAAAGTTTCCTCAACGGGGTACTTAGCTTTATAGAAGACTTCAGTCTGAAATTCGAATTCAAAAATCTCAGGAGTCGGCCGACCGGCACTTGCGAACCGCTTCTGCTTCGGGCACCACGTGGCAAGAAAGACTGAAGAAAATGGCGTCGGTTGCATTATATATACCCTGGCGCACTGATGTCAAGGAAAAAGCGACAGCAACCGACGCCGGACCAAGACTTTGGAATTCCGTCCGACTGCGGGACCGCCTGACGACAGGATAACCCAAGTGTGATGACTGCAGCAGGGTAACACGATGAACATCTGATCTCTCCTCTGAATCCAAATCAGAAATCTGATGAGAAAATCCTGTATCTGTCCCTACATCTTCCTGTCCAGATTAAGAATGACAATCTCTTCAGGAAAGAAGGTGTCCCTCTTACTTTTACCATAAACTACTTTACAAGAAGGATCAACAACCTACATGAAACTTGAAAGCAGACTGTATGCTGAGGAGTACAGACATGCTTAATTTTCTACAGGAAAATGGACCAACAATGTTATTAATGTCAGCAGTTTCCCCAGATAAGAGTATAATATTCTGACACAACATTCTGATAAAAGGGAAGACTTCCCTGTTTCCCTTCCCATGACCAACAAGAATGATTTCCATTTTCTAGTAAGGGACAGCTGAAGTCTAAACCAACTTTACTACAAGTACTGAATATTGTAACAGATAAAACAACTGGAATTTGGATCTTTAGAAAACAGTAGGGGAAAATTACATAGAAAAAATGGGATTTGTGGGAACAATACATGCAGAGGAGGAATGAGGAAGAAGGCAGGATCTGAATGAGCTATGTAATGCTTGACTGACAATGACTGGACAGATTATATGTCATGTATACGGTGTGCAAATAAAATGTCAATATGGTTTGTGATGTATGTTTACAACTAAAATTGTGTTAATATGGTTTATTTTCATGTATATGTGTGCATCTGTCTATGTCAGACATAAGTTAATAAAGATGTTTCTTCTTGGAAAAAAAAAAAAAAAAAAAGGCTCTGCCTGGGACACTAACAGTCACAGTGGACAGAGATAGCCCCTGGTGCATAGTGGCTGTAGGTGTTACACCAGAGGAATCTGGAGCAAAAGATAAGTGGTCTGAGGTACAACTTAAGACTGCAGCAGAATCCACCATTTGGCTGAAGCAAACTTCTAACCTGCTGTGATGACAAAGGCTTTTGGCTTAACTTTTTCTTTTTGTGGCTTGAAGGAACAGATTGCTTCATGGTCAAGCCAAAAATTGTGCCTCTTTCCCAGGAAAAACAGTAAGCAAATGCCAGTAAAAAAATAAGTCTTTAAAAGTCACTTTTTTCACAGGCAAACACAGTAAAAAAACATACTTTACCAGCCCCACAAAGTAAAATAAACAATTTATTCAAATAAAAATGGTTAAATTTACTTTAAACAACTTTTAAACTGACAAGAAAAAAGTGCACTTTCATTTAAAAGTACAGTGCAGTCTCATGACAGTCTGTTAAAACACAAACTCCTAGCTTTAAAATAAATTTCCTAAAGTGGAAAGTATTAATAAGGAAAAATTATTGAATGGAAGGTTTTCCCCCAGGGGAACTTATCTACCCAACAAAGGAACAGCACAAGCTGACTGTCAATCCTCAAAAGTCTTACAGGAGCATACTTTTTAACGGTAGTAAACTTCTGAAGGCCTTGGTGTCCAAACTTATCTTTTAGTCAGCTCAAATCGAGCTGCCAGACAGTTTGGATGTGTGGAAGGTGCCCTGAAACTATGGAAGCTGGCCAACTGTTCTATCCTTGACAGGATATAACCCATACAGCTAAGGCTACTGCAGCAGTGATTGACATGAACATCCACATACACTTTCTTCCTGTAATAAGATCCCCCTCAAAATTGCATCTGAAATGCACCCTTCTGTTCACCTTAAGTAAGGTCAGAAACATCAACTTCATGAAATAGATGAGACACTAGACACTCAAAGGGATAAAGCCCTGACTACAACCCATGGGAAGAGAGTTCAATAAGTGGCTCAGGTGCTAGAGGAGCCAGGAGAGGAAGAGTGGGTACAAGTGGCTGACATAACCTCACCCATTGAGGGTGGGGTTCAGTGGCTATTTGCCAGCAATGAAGATACGGACAAACAGGAAAGCAGGGTTGGTGCTCCCAAGCCACTGATGGTAGCTCTTGCTGGGCATATAAGGAAATGTATACAATGCAAGTGTGAAATTAGGAAGTTCTTGCAGTGAGATGAGTTCTCATGTAAACCACAAGGGCTTTATGGCTTAATTAGAAATGGCTTGGCCATCCAAATTAATACAAGCATATGGATAAGCCCAAGACAGACTGGGAGAAGCGGCAGTACTTGTGACTGAGGCAGGGAGAGGATCATTTGTGAAGTTGGCCTGCTTCTTCCCTGTTGTCATGAAAAGTCAACAGTATAGTTAAATGAAGCAAGCTTCACTGTGCTAACAGTTTGATCCCTTACATTTCTACATGCATAATGTGCAGCTCCAGGTAAATCACTTATTGACTACAGTGGTATTTAAGTGAAGCCAACCTCCTCCATGGAGACTCAAGCAAGTCAGAACTACTATGTACTGAAAGTTAATTATTCAGCATTCATTTCATATGGAATCTGGATAAATGTGGAAGGATAACATTCAAAGGGAATGTGCACATAACAAAAGGATAATGAATTAAGTGTAATTTTATTTAAGTTAAGTATGTCTAGGCCTACAATTTTTTTTCAGCTCATCATCTCTGATGGCTAGGGGCTTTTACTTGGTTTGGGGGAAGGTTACTGTCATCCAGTCTGAAAACCTATTTTGTGTGCTAACACACTCAGGTCACCAGTGAAAGACGATACTTGTATGCAGTGTGTCTTCCTTGAGTAAGAAAAATACAAATTAAAACAGGCTAGTTGGTCTTAAATCCCAGCCAGATTATAAGGCCATGAACACAACACTGAAGGACTTCATTTGACAAGGTGAACATTCTCAATACGTTTGAAAGAGTGAGAACTATGGTGGATGACAGAGCACAGAATCCTCACCTACAGACTGACTGGCATGCAGGAAGAATCTTGGTAAACATACAAAAACATGATTTTACAAAGCACTCTGATAATGCAAACCACCAAACAAATTCCTATAGAAATTTCTGTATGACAGCTGTGGCAGAGGTACCCAGGCTGCATGATCACAGAAAAGCAAACCTGTTGTTAAGAGAAACAAACTACTCAATTTCTTTAGCAAGACACACAGAACTTCTTAAAGACCTCAGACACCGCATACCTGTGAAATCATGAAGGTCAGTGATATTAAAAAAGTCTTGCTTTTCAGGTCCTCATTCACATTTTGAGGTGTCAGGAAATGAAGCTTGTGGTTTAGAACTAAAATACATAGAAGATAATTGCTTCATGGTAACAATCACAACAAAATCAACTCAAGTACTTAAAGAATTTAAAGAATGTCAGAACAGGAGAAAAAGAAGGCCCCTATACCTTACAACAACATTCACAAAAGCTATATAATTTATGATTCTTTGCCTTTTACTAACCAGAAAGTCCAGATGTCCTAAGACCACGTACAGGGGTGTGGCCTGGGTAGTCAAGCTACAAAATAAATATGTAGTTCAGTTTTAGAAACAACTAGCAAGGGAAAATACAGTGTGCAAAAACACTTTATAAAGTAACAGATGCAAATTATAAGAGAAACCATAATAATGCTATAGCAAATGAAGTTAGCACATCAATACTTGACACTGCCTAATGAAGTATAAAGATGCAGTAACAGCTGAGAGATCAAAGACAGAAGGGAGGGAAGACAGTGAGAGACTAAAAGTGGAGGAACAAGAGCAATACCAGAACTAAAAATGGGATAGGATGACTCGGCTATATACAGGACCAAACACGGATAAGGAACAGGATTGAAAGCGGAGTCCAACAGTCCATGGAGTTGACAGAAACAGGTAGGTAATAGATGGGTATTAATCAATGCACGTAACAGCAAACACAAGAGTTGATGACAGTGTAACAGACAAAGCTGTAGGTCAGTTAATGCCACAACCGTCAACACAGCTTTTAGTCTTCCATCTCCAAAATATGGAACACTACTATTTATTTATTTATTTAACATTTCTTGACCGGGCTAGTCTAACTGGATATGTGTCCATTTTCAGTAGAGGCCCAGGGAGAAAAGCTCCAAGCATGAAAAGTGACAAAGTTAACAATATATAAAAAGACATGTAAAATCACAATACAGAGGCCGCATTGGTCAAAAGAAAAAAAATATATAATAATAAAATTATACACACTAAAAATTATACTAAAAATTATCCTAAAAAATTATACTAAACACAATAGTAGGTATGAGCAAGACCCAATAAAGAGAGAAAAGCCCTTATATTTTATCCTCTTACTAAGAATAAAAGAGTAGTAACTAGACTTGGAGGAATAAGTTAGAGGAGTAGGGAAAGGGGGTAAGAGCAGGAAAGGGAAGAAGATATTAGTCTGGGTTAGCACATGGACAAAGCCAATGAGTTTTAAGATGTTCTTTCAGATGTTTTTTAAAAAGATAAGTACAAGCAAGGGTTGATAAATCAGAAGGAAGATGATTCCAGTTTTTACCTGCTGTGTTTGAGAAAAGTGAGTCACCAGCTTTGTTGTTGGATTTAATCGAGGAGACTAGGAGCTTATTAGCAGAGCGTAGTGTAGCTAGATTTTTATATGGTGTAATCATATTAGTGAGGATAGGGGTGCTGTTGGGGTGGTATAGGATCTTTTGAGTGATAAGTAATTGTTGACAGAGTATAAGGTTCTGCAGTTCTAGCCATTCAAGTTGTTTGAGGTTGAGACAGTGGTGAGTTTTAAACTGCTCATAATATAAAACACTAACAGCTAACCAATGACTTCAACTAGGAAGATCACAGGATGGTTACAATATGTTAATCTGTCTACTGAAAAAAGGTGTCTGACAAGCTGGTAGCATTGCTTAGGACAGTCAGTGAAACCATTTGACAGGAAAATTAAGTTTTGAGGTAAATATTTTTAATGAAACCTCCCTGCCCCAAAACACCACAACAAATTATATACCCTTGCCAAAAGTATTGACAAAAAAAATTTAAAAAGTTCTCACAAAAATCATTTGAAAAACATTTCCCACAAGGAACCATGACCAAAAAATGCCAGACTTGAGGTAAAAGGTTTAGCGATAACCACTAAAAACACCAGCTCAAGCCTTTAGCAAATACTTCTGAGAGAAAAGAGCAACTTTTTCTTCACAAACAATGATGAAGTTATTCCCAAATGGGGTAATCTGCCCAGAATTGATGAATCACTAGTCAACTAATTTCAAAGCCTGCAGGGAAGAGCGCACTTTGATGGCAGTAATTATATACTGCTTCCCTTGAGATGTACAGTGGTTAGGGCAAGTGGAACGTACCATAAAAGCTTTGGAAGCTGGCCGGCTGGTCCAATTCTTGTTATTCCACATAACTCAGAATACTACAACAGTGATTTAATGATAAACACCTTGAGAAACACGGTCCAAGCCCAATTCCTGTCCATCACACTGAGAACCAGAATCTAGGAGAGAGGGGAAAACAGTTTCTTTTTAAATGATGGGAAGACTTTGATTGTAAAGAAAGGCTTTAAATAAACCCTTGTTAAAACCCAGCCAATCCTGCTAGGTGATGGGGACATAGATAAAGAAAAATGCCTTATTTTCTGTTTTCTTTCCCTGTGAGATCCTCCAGAAAGACAGCACCCTGAAGAATGGTCCCTTCCCCAGGGATCAAGCTTCTCAGAGTGGCTCCCACAAAGGAACAGCATCTAATCCCTCCTCCGATGCTGACAAGGGTGGCTCTCCCTTGGCTGAAGAGGACAGCTGAACAGCCAATGAAGATGTGCCTGCCTCAGCTCTTATCAGCTTCCAGTGGAGCAGCATCAGAGGGACTATAAGAAACTGATGGGCAGTCCAAGGAACCTGATATGGCCACAGCAGATTCACCCATGGAGACTAAGAAGAACAGGGAAATGACATCCCATACAACTTTTTGCTTCTTGTGTATTAGGAAAGGAACTACCAAGGAGCCAGTATCCAGGTCCATTACTCTATCCAAAAAGGATGTAACAAATGGGTAGTAGAGCCTTATTCAAGGCACACTTTCATTCTGACTTAAAAAAAAAAAAAAAGCAAAGTCTGAGGTAATTTTTTTTAGTGACAACCACCAAAAATATAAACCATAACCACCAGGAGCAATGTTTAACAGGAAACTAAATTTTTCCTCTCAAAAAAATGACTGCAAGTTAGAGACTGCATTCCCTACTCGGGACTGACAAGAGTCCTGTCAAAGAGTAAGAGAAGTGGGAATGCTATGTAAAAGACTATGTCTGGCAGTTTTTATTGTTTAGTAGACATTATAAAAGCTGCTGTTAAAGGATAATTAGTAGGGAATATAAAATATTGCATGATAATTATGAGTCATAGGATGTTAGATAAGATTGGGAACTGAAACTGGACAGGCAATTTACACAGGAAGAAAAGGAGGAAGTCAGTATGGCTCTCAAGTATTCAAAGTCCAGAAGGCTCATGATTTTTACAAGGCTTTGAAAGGTATTTGTATATCCTAAGCAGACTCTGGAGAATGTTTTCTGTGGTAGATAGCAAATCATGGTGGTATGATGAGAAAGAGGTCGTCGTAATTTTTTTTTCTTTTTTGTGTAACATATTGGCTTATTTTAAAAATCACCATGCAGGGCACTCTATCAAAAATGTTAGGGGAGCAAATGTCTGTAAATTAAGGAAATTATTCTTATAAGCTGGTACACTGGCTATGAATTGCATATAAATAGTAAGCCCATACTAAGTTTAATGGTATTGGTTGTGAATTTGCTACAATGTGGAAATCAGAATCTAAAGCAATTGTAACTGAAGTACTGTATTGTAAAACAGACAAAACAAATAAAGGTCAAATCTTTAAAAAAGGAAGGAACAAAGTACATGTACATAAGTGGAATGTGTGAGAACAATGCATGTGGAATAATGTTCAGAAGAGTGAGGTTTAAGGGAAGGCAGGACTTCAGTAATTTATGTAACAATGGAGTGAAAGACAATTGTTAAAATGAAAAAAAAAACATGCAATGTATAAATGCACATTAATAAAAAATGGTAACGTGTTTTTTCTTTTCTATTAATGTTGGTGTGTATGTCTCAAGTGATAATTTAATAAACATGTTAAAAAATGGTAAAACTGGAAGTTACTCCCCCACAGGGCACTTAACTAACTAACTCTGAAGAAGTAGTAGCTGACCACTGACTCTTCAATGCCACAGCAGACAGCTCTCTTCGATGGCAAGAAAATTCTGGAAGTCTGGTGTCCTAAACGTTCCACACAGCTTAGGCTACTGCACCAGAGTTTAGTGATGAACATCTGAACAATTTTCTCATTATCAGAATCATAACAGGAGGAGGAAAGAACTAAGTATAGGAGAGGTCCTTTTCATCCACAGAAGAGTAATTTGACTCCTTGGAAGAGACAAGCATCCCCCTTTCTTCTCTACCCTTTATCGACATGACCTTCCTAATGGCTCTACTACTTTGCCCTAACTGGCCCATCCATTCTTTCAGTCAGATTTAGCAAGACCCATTCATTCCTCAAACAGATGAGCCATAATGCCCATTCGTTCCATAGACAGGTGAAAGCCTAATCAGCTCAAACCATCAGGGGTGAGAATTGGTGTTTTAGGGAGTGGGCCACTTTGTAGTCATGCAAGCAAATCTGAACCCCCCCCCCATTAGTGACTTCTGCAAATTCCCACTTACTGTGACCATGGCAGGAATGCTTTCATCCATGCCACTCCTGCAAGGCAAACCTACTGCATAGTAAAGGCATGCATAACAAGTCCAACTAAGGGAATCTAAAGAGTTCCCCAATACATCTCAGCAAATTCCAAAACAGACTCAGTCAGGTAATCAACCCCAGGTTGGCTGGGCCATAGTCAGTGCTTCGTCCCTCTATGCAGCAAAGCTGGCTGACCACCTTTTTCATTTACTAGGCTGGCTATCCGAAGTGGAATCCTGCAAAAGGCCTTGTTGTAAACTTTGGCATTCAGCAAATAAGTCATCCAATAGCCTCTTGAAACCCTACATATTATAAGGGCCTGAGGAACAATGAGATGGATGGCATTATGTTCAAATTCAACTCCGGGTGCTTAATTCCCAAAGTATGAACAAAATACAACACACACACACAAAACAGTAATAACATAAATAAAAATGTAGAATTATTCAAGGTAACCACATTCAGAGTAAAACAAATGCAATAAAAAAAACATCAGAATAACTTACACACTAACATAATCCTACATTTAAACAGTAACACTGCAGTCACCAAAACAGACTAAATTAAATTAATAAATAATCCACCAAAAACTAAGACAAGGAACAAGACATATAGAGGATATTTATATTTTAAGTTTGGCAGTGTTATACTAATTTGTAAGTCATAAATAAAAGCAGAGACTCCAATAAATCAAGACAAACAACCAAACTGCAGATCCAAATGTCCAGCACAGATCACAGATGCACAGTTTCAAATGGAGCAACAAGGACTGTCACCAAAAAATGCAGAAGAAATTCCAAAATTCAAGGGCAACAGCAACAGGTATAGCAGGTAACGCTATCTCATCTTCATATGTCTTAGATTTGAAACAATTTTTATAGTAACAAAAATTCTGAAATAAAACCTGAAGATCTATGCATACTGATGATATTGCACTGTATATACCTCCTTGTATTAAAAAAAAGTATATACAACCCCATCTAACTTATTTTTAATTGAAACTGTTTGTATGTGAAGTAACTGACGTCAGGAATGTCTGAATAAAGGAACTGCTACTCATGAATGAAACTGACCACAAACGAAACTATGCAAATAATGTCCATGATGTCTACATAACGGAGCTTTTCTTCCTGATTCTCCGCTGAAAAAAAGACACTGCATAGTCGAATGTTCCCAGTAAACAAATTACAATAAAACAATCTCTAAAATGGCAAACCCAGGACCACATACACTTACAGTTGAATCCATAGCAGCATGAAATAAAGATGTTACAAGTGATCATTTACAATAAACACCACAGAAATGACTGGAGCCATGATCTATCATGTCCCCAAGTCTACTGAGTAATGGACACTCAACAAACCGAGTCCACTGTAACAAAGTAACTGAATATAAAACTGAATACAATACAAATACAAAACTGAATACATTACTAAAACAAAGTCAAAGACACGAAAGACTATGAAAACAAAAGTGATTCATTTACCATAATGATAGAACTAAGTGAGCTGCACCTATCCTCTTCAGCCAAACTTAGCTGCAGGCTCACGTTAGCTTGGTGCAGTGACTTTACCCAGACCTTTAACTCTACCAATCCCATAACACTTTTTCCCCACTGTCCACAGATATGATCTAGCTCTTCCAGGCAAGCAAAAAGGAAAGTATATGTAACTACTATATAATCCTCAGAGCCCTTATTTTCCTGAGCGGGAGATGCTGGATGGTTACTTGAAAAGGATGGACAGGGATCACACAGTTCTATAATTATGTTAAGTGCACAACTTTCATACTCAATGTGATATTGTCCAAAGAGCAGGACACAGTCTACATCTCATGCTCTTGGGTGAAATCATGAAAGGATCTCAGATGATGCTTGCCTCAAAGGAAGACGTAGACCTAGAGATCATATCTAGCTTATGTCTTGCAACTAAGTATGCACAAAAGTCAAGTTAACACCTGAACAAATCTCATCAAATGAAGTATTTTTAAAGGCAGTTTGAAAAGATCTCACCACTGTAGAGTGAGGAGTGGGTCTGACTGTCAAAGGCTTATTACCACTTCTCATTGGAAAGCATTATACATTCCGCAAACAGCAACAAAGGGTTGTTTTAGAAACCTTGGAGCCTAGCTTGTCAGGAGCATAACAGAGAAACTGGAAATTCTAATTATTTTGCTCTAGCTAAATAAAATGCATAGTCTATGAATATCCAAAGTAGGCAAACAGCCATTCTCCTCTTTGAGTACTCTTAAGAACACAAACTAACACCAAGTTTAACTAGTTATCTCAGCTAATTCTGGTATAAAGCTATTTTACAAAGAAAAGTTGTTCCTATGAAACACTAAGAAAGAAAATATTATGCATAGGGTTAGAATCTCTCAATTTATTTTTTTGCCAGACTTATTGCAACAAGAAAAAAAAACTGTTTTGGATGACAAAAACTAAACATTTGTTTTAGTAGTTCAAACAGAGGAAGTCAGTTTCTCCATGGTGAAATTCAGGGGTGGCTCCTGCTATAGGACTGCAGCCCCAGAGCTGTGGAGTAAAGAAAAAAAAAAATTAAAAAATAAATTGCGAGGAAAAAAGGAACATTCATGAGTCCCTGGAACTCTGCGCATACATGATTGCTGATTGGGAACAAAAACTCAGACTCCAGACTGCTTTTGTCAGCAGTCCAGATAGGAGAAAAGGCATCTCTGCCCTGCAGATGGCCAGAAGTCTATGCAGTGATGACCGCACAGAAAGGAAGACGTTCGGACAGCAACGTCAGCAGGCTGGAACCTACTCTCGCGGGGAAACCTTACATTAGACATTCAGCTGCATGGGACCGAGACAAGACTGCTGCAGATGGACTCGGGAACTTCAATTCAGGCAGTTGGAAAACTAGCTCATTTACAAAGCTGCATTTCAGACTTGCGCTGCTGCAGATGGACTTGGGAACTTCATGCTCATTTACCCTTTCAGGTAGGGGAACTGCAACAACAAAAGTGTGTGTGTGTGCCGGGAACTTCATGCTCATTGTTTACCCTTTCAGGTAGGGGAACTGTGATAACAAAAGTGTGTGTGCGTGTAATGCCCCAGCTGCTATATACTGGTAGCTAGAGACAACTCAGGATACATGGTGGTGGGTAGTTAGGCTTGAACCTTGTATTTTGGGTGCAGGTAATATGAGCCTGACTTCCCTACCCACCACAATTTGTTAAATATTTGCAGATTTTTTGCCTCTTATATCTTGTGTTCTGTTCCTCATAAAATTTGTGATTTCTTTAATTTTTGTTCCACATAGCTGATGATGCAGTAGTGCAGTGGTAGCATTGTTGCCTGACAGCTACAGGTTCGCTGGTTTGATTCTTGGCTGGGGTGCCTTCTGTGTGGAGTCTGCATGTTCTCCGTGGGTTTGCTCTGGTGTCCTCCCATCTTGCAAAGACATGTGTTTGGACGGTTTCTGTCTGAGTCTCTGCTGAAAATTGGCATTTGTTGCAAGTCAGAGTTTCCTGGTTAACAAATGTTAAATAAATAAAAATGACAGGCATTTGAATTTTAGACTTCATATTCTTCAGAAAGTACATGGTAACACAACCTTTTATTCTAGCAATTTTCTAAGTTTATAAGATGGATATTAGAAATGTGTCCCTATTTTTGGGACTATATTCCCCCATTATTGGCTTCAGCCAGGATTTTTGTGCTAAGGTTGAGAGCTATGGTGAGAACTGAATTCACTGAATATGTCTGGGGCTGTATTCCCCCATTATTGGCTTTGTTCAAGTGTTTTGTGCTAAGAGATTGACAGCTACGGTGAGAACTGAATTCACTAAATGGTAGCCATTTAAGTTTCGGTCTTCCTTTCTTTTTCCAAATATCTGATTTGGCATAGTGGTATATTGCTCTGACTGTTCTGCACAGGGTCCTGGGTTCAAGTCTTGGCAGTGAAATGTATGGTAGTATCACAGCATTTTATTCTAGCAATTTTCCAACATTATACACTCAATGTTTAAAATGTGTCCCTGGTTTTTGGGCTTTTGCCCCCCCCCCAATACATTTTGTCTTTTTCCAGATTTCTTGTGCTCCAAATTTCAGAGATAGCGCTGAGTGTCGAGTAGATTTTACAAGGAGCTGAGAGAGCTGCAGGGGAACAAAAGTTTAGTGCTGTTTATGCTAGAGCTGCTCACATTGTTAATAGCACAACAGGTAGCGTACTTGCTTTTGATGCAGAAGGCTGTGGGTTCTACTCCCACAGTAGGTAGATGCATTGCTGATAATGTACTGTGTTGTAAAGGGGGCTGGATGCTCCAGTCCTTTTTGGTGAAGATACCTAGCAACTATGAACCTGTTATCAGTTTGCCATCCATTCCCTATTGCGATATTACTAGCTTAGCATTTTTTAATGCAACATAGGCAATTTTTTCCTCAAGGGCAACAGGCACTTTGTAGATGAAACAATGATATATAAAGTTGTTTGCTAGCAGCAAACTATTCATTAGTTACAGATTTCTTTAATGTGGAATTATTTAGATGATTTTTACTTCTTCAGAGATTGTGCATATTTACGGATACTGGTGGACTGTAGAAATTTGAGTAGACTTTTATGATGGAAATGTTCTGAATTGTGCAGTTTTGTCATTATTAGTGCATGCATTTTGTTTCACTGTTTATTAGAAAAATGTTCAAAACAATAAATTTAAAATGCCCTCTAATAAACTGTACTGTATTGTACAAGGAATATAATTTAATACAGTCAGGAAGGTGTATCAAAGAGCATTGTATGTTTCGTGTTCAAGGGGGCTATGATTTGAAAACAGCCCAAAGTTAATCTTTATCTGCCAGTGGCAAAATGTATTTTCTTTGAATGTGGGTTTCAATGCTGTTTCAATGAATGTGAGTTCAAAGGCAGAGAAGTTTTAATGCTAAGTCTATTTCATTGCGAGACTGCATCGCTTTGTTTAACAGATATCTATTAGTGTTTGTGCTGTAAAATGCAAATAAAACTTTCAAATGAAATCCAAATAATTGCAGAAGTAAAGCAGTATGCATATTACAGTGTTTATGGTAAATAGGGTGAAATAACCAAGAAATGGAACATTGGAATGGCTGCAGGAGGGAGGCTCCATTTGACCATGATTTTGTGAGGGGGGAAGGGCAGCAAACTCGGACAGCCCTGGCTGAACTATACCTCTCAACTGTCCAGATTTTTGCAGAATGAATAGATTTTTGCTTTTTATTTTTGGTTTGTTCCTCATAAAATGTGTGTTTTTTCTGGCAAATCATTTAGGAATGAAGTCACTAAATCATGACAGACATTGAATTTCAGACTTTATAACCTTTAGAAAATGCTTGCTAAAGTAAGACCTATTCTATCAACTGTCTTTAAGTTTATATAAGAGCAATTTTTAGTACTGTTTGTATGTTTCCCCAATATATTTGGCCTTGTCCAGATTTCCTGCATTAAGAGGTTGAGAGGTACATGCAAATAAATCACTTGATAGAATTAGGAATAGCCAAACCTCTCAACTGTCCCCAATTTTGGCTCAAAATGTTGCTCTCCCCCTAATAATCCCTCCACAAAATAGCAATTTTGGAAGAAAACATGGAGGGTTTACAATTATAAATAACTGTAATGATCAAAGTTATAGATTACTTTTATTTCAGAAATGCATGTAGATGATCTTATTTTGTCAGCTTCTCAAGTTAACAGTACTAATATTAAAAAGGTGTCCATTCTTTGACAGGTTTCCCAGCTGTATTGTGTGGCAATTTTATATTTTTGCATCACATTTATGGTCTGTTTTTTCATAAAATTGTGGTTTTCTGGCAAATTAGTGGCAAATCATTAAAGACTGAAGTTAGAAAATAATGGCAGACATTTGAGTTTCAGTAAATTCATAGTAATGCAAGACCTACTACTACTATATTATCTTTCTAAGTTTAAGAGCAATATTTAAAAATTGTCCTTATTTTTGGGCCTGTGTCTCACTTCTATGAATGGCTTTGTCCAGATTTCTTGCACTGAGGTTGAGAGTTATGAGTGTCAGAGCCATCACAGTCAGCCAGAGACATTTCAAATTGTGACATATTTGTTGCACCCCACTCCCCATTGTAGTGGCTCTGGATGTGTCCAATCAAGGCAAGTAGCAGTTATGCAGTGTAAGTGTGCAGAGTATTGCCCCATCCAAGGTAGACCACAAGTACAATGTGACTTTTCATTTGTCCTTGATTTTGCAGAATGTTCTGGTTTTCTGTCATATTTTTATACTGTTGATTTATGCTTCTTCTTATTCAGAAAATGCATGCTGTTGCAGTGCCCTGTTGCTCTGTGTTTTAAGTAACAATGCTTTAATGACCATCAGGTAAGCTTGTCGGAGATTGTAAGATGCAAGTAAGCTTTAATAAGCATACTGTTGAAGAATTACCAACACTGAAAGCCTTTTCATTGTTGCCATACAGAGAATATTTACATAACTAGGTAACATATAAGCCTTAGGTATTGAAATGCATATGAAAGTATTTGTATTAAAGGACAAGATTATAGTATTTTCAGAAGCTCGTTACATTTGCTGGAGACTTGCAGTCATCTTTGCAGGCTTTACCCATAAACTAAACAGAATGCCAATCTATCATGTGTGGTCCATAACTTGTGCAGTAATCCTTTAAACAATTTATCTTGAGCTTGTTTCTTGTTTACTGTTAATTTTTTACTTTGATCATGTCTTCCCCATGAAACAAGTGGACAGTTGTCAGGCAGCAGGTCTTTCTTGGATAAGAAACATTTTTACAAGTGGGGGTATCAGAGATTGCAACTTTCAGCATGTTACCTGGTAATTTTATAAAGCTGAATATATATTAGAATTAGAACTGCAGTGCAAAGAGAAGTGGTTTGAATTGAGTGTTGCTTGTTTTTTTATACTTGATTTTGACTGGCATTCCAGTAATGTATTTAAAAAGTATTTTTTTTTTCATGTCTCACAACCGTTATGTTTCCATCTAGATATTAAGTAAGTTGTCATGTAGCCAATGCATTGAAATATTTTCTTCTATACTTCATTTTGTCTTGATTGGATTCTCGTAATGATGGTTTGGCACCCAGGGCAGCATATTTAATTAAAGTTCCAGTTGTGGTTTTGAGCATAGCTCCACCCTTTTGTAGTTGGTCACACCTTTTCCCATTGGCCCCACCCATCCAGCCGTCTTCTGCAGCCCCCCTTTAATTTGAAGTCACCAGCCGCCACTGGTGAAATTGGATCCTAAAAGGAAGGAACAAAATTGAAAAGTACATTTAGGAGGTTTTGCAGACAGTCAGTGAAGTTGAAACTCTTCTGTATTCCCCTGCTTTAGCTAGATATGGCTATAAAGCAGCAGCTCAAGCCTGAAATAAAAATGTGCTAAATAACCTAAAGCTACTGAAACAGTTGTAGTGTGAGGATTCAATCCATGGGGACAAGCCCAAACCACAAAAATATTTTTAAGTCCTACTAGTCTGTCTCTGGACAGAAACAAAGCACAACAGTGTGCAAATGCATGTGTGCTGGGAATTAAACACAAATGATTACGGCTCTGAACTGTTAAAGAGATACTTCTTATAGCAGGGGTACAGGGTTTGATTCCAACCATCTCCATTTATCTACTGTGTGGCTCCAAGCAAGTCACTTGAACAAACAGTACTCCTGGGTCACCCCTGAAAAGGGACTCTTGTGCCCTGTGGGCTTCTATTACACACACACACATTACTTCTTGTGCAATAGCAATGCCTCAGGGAAAATGTGCCTTAGATACTGTTCAAAAACAATCAAGATGTTTATATGAGAGAAGCATCATTATAGAAAAATTTGGTCTGGCAGCTTAGCACAGAGGATTGAGGTTATGTGGGGTTAATGAGCTGCTTCCTGTATACCATAATTTGATTCCCTCAGCCTCCATTTGCCTACTGTGTGAATCTGAGCAAGTCACTTAACTAGACAGTGCTCTGGGGAAACTAGGAGATTGGGCTACAATCTTCAATGATCTTCTGAACCACATTCCTAGAAACTACCTATGAACAATTATATGGAACATTGTAGTCAGGTAGGATTTGTCCTAGGCCATCAATGAAAGTGGAGAAATCATGTGATCAAGTGAAGGGAGTGATAAACAGCTAAAGTCTGCCAAACAGCTGGAAAAGTAAGTTGGTGAATGCCTTCAGATGGAGAAGTCTCCCCAGAAGACAAAGCCACAAATGTGGAGAATTAGGTATGTTAGGGGCCAAAATAAGGGTAGAAGAATGACTCTAAGAGTCACAGTCTGAATGAACCTGGATAACAAGCAAAAAAAGGCATGTAGGAGACCTAGGGAAAACCTCAGGACCAGACTGCTTTGGGGCATTTTCCTCATACAGAGATCAGAGAAAAACAGGCTAAACCTCTGACCTGATAGAGAAAGAGGGAGGTCTCAAGCAAAGAAATGCACAAGCCTTGCACTGAAGGCAACACACTGATGGGGTCTAACTTCACATGCTCTTGACAGTACAATGGAAGAATGGCCTCTATTGTCAGGTCTGTCTTAACATCAGGGCCTAAGGAGCCCCTGTCAGTGATAGTGGCACCACAGCAAGAGGTTTGTAGAAGCAGTCCCAGTCAAATTCAGTCTTGTCAACTCCAAGGATTTAAAAGCCAACAAACCATAAGCAGAAAGGCAATAAGGGAATCAGCATTGAAGCTGCTGACCTCAGCCTTTTGATGTAGAGTAACGGTGCTGAACAGCATAAGTCAAAGGAATTAGAGCCAACACAACCAATGATGCTACCTTCTCTTGGCAGGCAACTATCAGTTCAGCCTCCCCTGGGTTGTACCTGATCCATATCTCAGGCCAGCGAGGAGATTGAGAACTCCAATACAGCATCATGTTGCTGTCGAAGAGCGTTTTTGTTAAGCTCTAGATTCTTCTTCCACTGTGTGCACTTGTACAAGCAGGGGTGGATGCGCTGGCATACCATCCCGCAGCATCTGCACTGACTCAGCTGATATTCCCCTTAAAGATAAGACTCACCCCCCCCCGAGCATGCCAGCTTCCACCAGTCCAAGTGTGACATGCGTCGATACTCTATCAATCCTTGATAGGGAAGGCAATTTCTAACCTACAGTCCAAATAAATGTCAGTGTTAACAAAAAAAAATTGAATGTTTGCATCTAAGGCAGGGGAGGGGAAACTACAAAACTTTTGATTTTTGAAGAAAAAGTTAAAACGCTAAGATCTTGAGCAGGGCAAACCAGAGGCAAAGCCAGCCATATACCAAAACACACTAAAAAATAACTGCACTTGTGAAACCAAGTCTCAAAAAGTTTTTGAAGTTTTTAGTTGAAGATCTGAAGCTGTCTACAACCTTTGCTGCAAGCTAAACATTAGCAGTAGTCATCTGGAGACAAGTGGGGAAGTGCACAGCATTACGAGGTTAGAAAAAAAGTTGGAAGTCTGTGTAAATCCTCAATCTTAAACTGACATTAGCTTGTGTTCCAAATCCTGTTGGTTGAATAGGATGGACCAGATCACATCAGATCCAAAGACTAATCCAAATCTTCACTGCTTGCCAACAAAATCTTTCAAATGGTAGATACAAGAACACACCATAGCCATAATGGAAGCAAACTAGTTGATGATTAAACTCAAAAGAACCAACTAACTTCCATGGGATGCCTGTGCACTGGCCCAGTAATCACTGAGCCTCAAGCCTCACCACTAGCACCAGTGAGGTGCGTGCACATTGGGGGAGGGGAAAACAAGTACACACACACACACACACACACAGTAAAGTACAATTTCCCATAGGACCACACAGAGATCACAGTCAGTCTGGGGCTGGTTTCTCCCTTTCTCTCCAGATCCCCAATAAGACTCCCCACTGGCACAGCTATAGGGTCCAGATCTCAGCCTAGTGGGCAAGCTAAAGCCTCCAGCACCCTTCTCTGTCCAACCAGTGCTTTGTGTCCTTGCCCAAGTAGCTGACACACACTAACATTTGATTTATATACAAACACACAGACACTTCTGGGGAAGGCTGGCACAGGTTCTCCAGCTGTGCCCCATTTCTGCCCAGACTATAAGATAGTACCGACTGCAACCAACCACTAACATCAGCTACTATAAGGCCCTTCCCAAAAGGGGTGACCAATTTCACTGTGTAATATTACCGTTATCCAATTAGTAAGTGTGACTTAGCAACAAGACTACTGGGGTGGCTTGGACAGTATCACCAAACAGAAGCAAGTATTCTAGAGCTTAAATCACCTCTACACAAAGCAGCCACAGTTGAAAGGTTTAATAATTAATGAAAACACAAGACAAATCTCATCAATTCAACATAGTGCTAATCAAGTGTTCAGAAATCACAGGAAACTTTAAAATAATATTGTAGGATAGTTGGACATATAGAAAACAGCTAGACTAATCTTACTGTTTCTATCCATCTCTAAGATCCAAGATCCTACTTACAGAGCAAAGCAAGTGCCTGGTGAGTTGTTGTCAGATCTTAAGACAAATACAAAATGCTCAATCTTTTTCTCTGAGAAAGTCTTAAATTGACAACACCCAGTACTGTTGAGCCATTTCACATTCCATCATTTTTATCCCTTCTCCTTTAGTTCCCAGGCTAGCATAAACTTGAAATTTACTTTTCTATGTAAACTGCGCCTGGACAGGAAGCCACAACAATAAAAGACACTTTTACCTGTAAAATCTAGCAATTATCTCTGTCGTAAAACAATAGAAATAATTTGCTGGTCCAGACATCCTGTCTCTGAGCTTGAGATCAAACACAGTGGTAATTCTATACTTAACAGCTTTCTTCCACAGCAGGGTGCACTGTGGTTACATTTTTGAAGTTCAGCATATAACACAGTGTTCTTACATTTGTAAAAACAAGCCTAAGGATTATATTAATACTTACAATGACACAGAATTATCTTAAAAATTCTACCTAGCTAGCAGCCTTCACATTCCAATCCACCAAGCAGGAATGCCAAAACTGACAGTAAAACAAGCAACACTGTTTGAATTGCCAGAACACTGTCACAGAACCGACGACAACATAATGTTGGTAAACTGACTGATGGCAAAACTTGAAGCAGTCCAAACTGAAAATAAAAGTTAAATTTCAAGCACCAGCAGCACACCAGTCTCAAAAATAAAACAAACACCAACAATACATCAATGGCAAAGCTAGATTAAAATCCCATTATAGTCCAACAATAAAATTTCATAAGAAGAAACAAGGGTGACTATTAAGATGCTGTTTCCCAAATAAATACTGAGAACATGAAGACAGCTGGCTAGGAAACAACCAGATTCTGTTACTGAATGCTCATCTTCTCTGTCCCTTTTCTCCCTATTTACTGTCCCTGCTATGAATAAACAATACAATAGCATTTAAAATATTTTAAATCAACTGTTTCTCTCCACTAGAACAGTACCTTATTGTACTGTGGTAGTTTCACTTTCAAAAAACTTTTATCACAACCTGGAAAAGCTTGCTGCAGTCTCCAACTGATTGATGTCATCAAGGCCACAGAATATAGGTAGTTTTCTGGCCATTTCCCTCCCCAAACTGACATCATCACAACCATCATAAAAACCCACCCATGCTATGATGTCACAGCTCCCTGGTCCTTCCCCTACTCATACAGAAAGTAAAGGCTAGAACAAGGAAACAGTACAAGAGTCAAGTTCCCTGCTGTGAGTGGTCAATCACAGCAGGTAACAGCTCAAATTACCCTTAGCACTTTGGCAGCTAGGGAAGTTGGGTGTGAAGGGGGATGGGAGATGAATCAAGGTAGTACAATTCAGGCTTCACAAAAGACTGCAGTTTAGCCATTCTAAAAAGCAGCAGCAGTAAAAAGCACTTTGAAAGTCGGTTCTGTGCCATTTGCATTGTTAGCATTTTAAGTAGTCATTGAATGACATAAAATGTTACTTAAAACTGACTGAAAGACAGCAGTGTATGCATGTAAAATCAATGCAGTGACAAGAGCTTTAGGAATAAAGAGGCCTGCGTGATGCAATTTTTTATAGATAAGCACTGCATTGTGGGATACCTAGAAGCAGACTAAACAATCAGAATTACTTCAAGATGCCAAACTCCACGTGATCAGACTCAGAAATTACATATAAAAATATTTAAACACCTGTAAATAGTCCCAGAGTGGTGTTAAAATGTAGGAAACACCAAATCATGATGAAATAAACATTTTTTTTGAGTCTGTGGATGCAGTTCTACTTTAACTTCCTCACTGCTGCAGTAGCTTTTGAATTAATTGGGTTGTATCCTGCCCAGGCTACCACAACCGGCCAGTCTTCAAAAAGCTCTGTTCGTCCTCCCACACCTACACTCTGGCTGCTGACTGGTAAACCCCTTAGAGGGAAATCAGGAGTCAGTGTGCACAACTTCAGGACTTCTTTGCCAAAACAAAAAGAGAAAGCATACTTATTCTGAAACCCTCCAAAAATATAAACAGCTTATTAAGCCCAACCGGGGTGGTTCGTGATACTGCTTGCTGGGCTGCAGCCCTCCTCTACTTTAAGTCCTTTCCACCCTAGTTTTAATTAAGTTTATTTTTTTTTTTATTTAAAATATTTCACACCAGTATTTTCCATCAGCCATGTAACTCGATCACATCCAGCATGCTCAAATTACTGAGTTCTGCAACATTAAATAAGAAAAAAAGTTACTCTGCTGAATTTCAAATCAGCTCAAATTATAGGCGTGCGCCCCTGACATGAATAAGACAGTAATGCCTTAAAACAAAACCAAGACAGTTTAAAATGTAGTTATAATTTTGATTATTTACATAGTAACTAGGCTGGCAAAAGTAGCAGCCTGTCATGTGATGGTAACATACACACATGGCTACTGATGTATGCATGAGGGGAAACAAAAGCAGATGGGTTCCCACTGGCTTTTTCTCAAGTCTTATTGGCTTCACTAATTACAAAGTACAGTTTTGTACCTACCATAAATGTAGATGTCCGATACGTATGCATCTGCAGTCATCACATATGGGTTGTCCTGCCTCAGGCAGCCCTTCGGTCGGCCGAATTCCAAAGTCTGGGTCCGGCGTCGGCTGATGTCGCCCTTTCCCCGACGTCAGAGCGCCTGGGGTATAAAAGCGTCAGCCGACACCATCTTCCTCAGTGTTTCTTGCCTCAGATGCCAGGTGCCCTCAAAGGAAGGCTAAATTTGGAGAAATGCAATAAATTCCAAACATGCACAGAAATATGTATGTATGTATGTATATATGTGTGTATATATATATATATATATATAAAACAAATACACCATAATAGATAACCCCAGCTAGCTATGAGAGGAAAAAGTACCCAATAAATACCAAAGAGGGGAAGGAGGGAGGGTAAACCTGACTGCAGATGCATACCTATCGGACATCTACATTTATGGTAGGTACAAAACTGTACTATGTCCTTCAACGATGCATCTGCAGTCATCACATATGGGTAGAATACCATAGCCAATCTGGGGGTGGAGGATCTATGTAAAGGATGGTGTAGCTAAAATGCCCTGCAGGACTGCCGCAGCAAAGCCTGCTCTGGATCTGGAATATAAAAGTAAATTGCAATGCTTGGAAAATGTATGCACGGAGCTCCATGTAGCAGCTTCTAAAATGTCCTTGGTAGCCACCCCTCTTAAGAAGGCTGTGGAGGTGGCTGTGGCTCTGGTGGAATGAGGTCTAATGTTAGCTGGCACAGTTTTTCCATGAAAGGAATAACAAAAACGAATGCAATTCCCTATCCATTTTGAAATTGTCTGTTTGGAAATTGCTTTTCCTTGTGCACCAGCAGCATATGCTACCAACAGCTGGTCAGTTTTTCTGTGGCTTTTAGTTCTGTCCAAGTAGTAGCGCAACTGTCTGTGTATGTCCAGGGTGTGCAGAAGTTTCTCCCCTTTGTTTTGAGGATTTGGAAAGAAGGTAGGCAGGTGAATAGCTTGGTTTAATGAGACCCTGGTTACCACCTTTGGCATAAATGAAGGATTGGTTCTCAATGAGACTCTGTCCTGATGAAAAATAAGAAATGGCTGTACTGCCATGAGGGCCTGTAACTCAGATACTCTTCTTGCTGAGGTTATGGCCAGAAGGAAGGCGGTCTTCCAAGACAGGAACTGTAGTTCTGCAGATGCTGCTGGTTCAAAGGGAGGCAGTTAGTTTTTCCAACAGGAAGTTAAGGTCCCAAGTAGGCACTGGAGGTTTCCTTGGAGGATTGATGTTTTTAATTCCTCTTAGAAACTGCCTTAGGAGAGGATGAGAAAAGACAGGTGGATCAGTATTGTACTCTGCTGAAATTGCTGAAGCATGAATTTTAATGGAAGAGTAAGACAGGCCATTGTGGAGCATTTCTGCCAAGTATTCCAGGATATGTGCCATGTTCATCACTGTCGCATCTAGGCCCTTTGTGGTGCTCCAAGTGTGAAATCTTTTCCATTTTGCTGAATATGCCTTTCTTGTGGAAGGCTGGCGAGCTTCCATGATGATATCCTTCACTCTCTTGGATAGCTTATCCTGAGGAGGAGTCAAGCTATTTTCCAGGCTGTTAGTTGCAAGGTTTTCAGGTTGGAATGCAGAGTTTTGTAATTGTGCTGTGTCAGGAGAAGTGGCCACTGAGGAAGAGGCCATGGTTTTGTGCGTGACATGCTCTTTTAACAGTGGGTACCAGTGCTGCCTTGGCCAGTCCGGAGCTATCAGAATCACTTTTGGCTGCTCTGTCCTGATCTTCAGTAAGACCTTGGTCATTAATGGAAGAGGTGGAAATGCATACGCTGTTAGAGTTCTCCAGCTGAAAGATAGGGCGTCCACTTTCCATGCTTGTGGGTGGTATGTCCTTGAGCAGAATTTCTTCAGCTGATGATTGTGGGGGGAGGCAAAAAGATCTATGTCTGGCCTTCCCCATGATTGTGTTATCTGTAGGAAGATGTCTGGGTGCAGCATCTATTCGTGTGCATCCATGATATTTCTGCTTAAGCTGTCCGCCAGTATATTGTCTTTTCCTGGCACAAACTGGGATTGCAGGTCTATATTGAGTTTCAAGGAAAGTTCCCATAGATTCATTGCCAGTCTGCAAAGAGGGTAGGAATGGGTGCCTCCTTGCTTGTTTATGTACCACATAACTGTGGTGTTGTCTGTCCTTATTAGCAGGTGGCCTTGATGCAGAAAGAGTTTGAAGGCCTCGATTGCATGTATCACTGCCAGCATTTCCTTTTGGTTTATGTGCATGTGTAGCTCCTTTTGTGACCATAGTCCTTGAATACATCTGCCCTCCATGTGTGCTCCCCAACTGTGGTCTGAAGCGTCCATTGTAATGGTTTGGCTGGCTATTGGCTTGCTGAAGGGCAGACCCCTGTTTGAGTGGCTTGCTTGAGCCCACCACAGAAATTCCTTTTGGAGGCATGGAATGAGTGGGATCAAAGTTTCTAAGCTGTGACTGTGCTGAGTCCATAAACTCCTTAGGTACCATTGTAGTTTCCTCATATGCAGCTTTGCTTGTGGAATCAGAAGAATGCAAGATGCCATGTAACCCATGGCCTGCAGGATTTTCTTTGCAGTCAGCTGAGTTTGTCTTGTCAGATTCTTGAAGTAATCCGGTAGTTGTCTTTGTTTTCCTTCTGAGAGAAAAGCCATTTGGGTGGTTGTGTCTAGATCCGCACCCAGAAAAGTTATTCTTTGGGATGGAACAAGTCTTGATTTGTGAATGTTGACTGTATATCCCAAGGCCTGCAGTAGGTGGATGGCATAATTCAAGTCCTTTACCAAAGTTTGTTGGCTGTCCGCTTGTATAAGGCAGTCGTCCAGATATGGGTATATTTGAATCCCCTGAAGTCTGTAATGTGCAATTACTGATGCCAGGCATTTCGTGAATACTCTGGGCGCAGTAGATAAGCCAAAGGGCAATGCTGAGAATTGATAATGCTCTGAACCTGCAAGAAATCTGAGGTGTCTTCTGCAACTTTGTCTGATAGGGACATGCAGGTATGCCTCCTTGAGGTCTAGAGTCACCAGCCAAGACCCCTTGCCCAGCATGGGAAGGAGTTGCTGTAGAGTCAGCATTTTGAATTTTGGCACAATGAGATAAGTATTCAGTGTGGACAAGTCGAGAATAGGCCTCCATTGATTTTCTTTTCTTGGAACAAGGAATAGTCTGGAATAAAATCCATGGCCTTGTTCTGAAAGAGGAACCTTTTCTATAGCTTTCATTTGCATTAAGTTGGAGATTTGTTTCAAAGCCTCTGCCCTTTGATTTGTTGGCAGGTCTGGCATGCCTTTTCTTTTTGGCAATGTGTGAAAATGGAACCTGTATCCTTCGTCTATTATTTGCAGTGTCCATTTGTCTCTTGTAATACTGTGCCAATTTTCTGAGAATAAAGAAAGCTTTCCGCCCAAAGGTGCTTCTAATTGAGCCCTGGTTGGCGGAGTCAAAGCAAAGTCATTGAGTCTGTCCTTGTGCAGCAGTTGTAGGTCCTGCACTACCTCTGTGGTTGGGAGGCTGCCATTGACGTCCTCTGTAGGAGCCTCTAGCTTGTCCTCTACCTCTGGCACGCCTGTTCTTGCCTCTCTGAAATCTTTGTGTGTCCGGAAAGGACCAATTCTTGGTAGGCCAATTTCTGCTGAATCTTGGTGGTTGGACTTGTAGAAAATCTTTGACTGTTTGTACAGATTTTGCCTTTTCCTCAAATTTCTTTAAGACCTCCTGAGCAGTGGAGCCAAATAACTTTTGCTTTTCCAGTGGAGCATCCAGAAGCTTAGCTTTAACATGGTCTGGCAGAGATTGTTCCTTCAGCCAAGCATGCCTACGTATGACTGCACCTGTCATAGCTGACCTACATGAAGCTTCCAATGCATCATAACCACACTGTAAGAAATGGTTGCTAACCTGCTGGGAGTTATGTACCAGATCCTGAAGTGATTTGCGATCTAGGGGTTCAGGTGAAGCCAGTTTCTTATGCAATTCATCTAACAAATACTCTTGGTACTGTATCATATGAAATTGACAATTAAATGCCCTCATAGAACGAGTAGCAGAAGTATACACTTTTTGACCCCATCTCTCTAAAGCCCTGGACTCCATTTCAGAGGGGAGTGGATTTTTAGTAGTGGCAGCTGCAACCCCTTTAGGGCCCTGGGAAATAGTTTCTGGATCAGCAGAGTGGGCCTTGTAAAGAAAAAGATGCGAGTCCGGGACCCTGTAGTACCTATCGGGTTTGACAGGGGCCGGAGGAAGAGTGTCAGGGGTTATGCTAGACTCAGAGTACACATCATCAATGACATTCAAAACAGGAGGAATAGCCAAAGGTCTATGCTGAGGTAAATGCAGAAAAGTTCTTAATCTTTTCCTGAAATCAGAGAATTCCTGGCCCTGCCATTTGAAATGCTCTCTCATAGTGTGGAGGGTCTCCCCGAAGGATAGTTCTTCAGGAGGGGAGGCCGAGGGGATTGATTCCTCTGCATCAGAATCCTCTTAGGCCAAAAAAGCCTCCTCCTGGTAGTCCAAGAGAACAGAGCCATCAGAGGCCTCCTCTGAGGAGTGGGGATCAGAGGGCTCAACCCTGGGCCTTTTGTCTAGAGGAGGTTGAGAGCCCCTGTCCGGATGGGGTTGAGAGCCCCTTATTAAGGAAATAAGGTCCTCTGCTAAAGTTAGAATCTGTGAACTTGTAGAGGGTCCCTGAGGAATAACCCTGGGAGGCATAGCTTTTGTATGTTTAGCAGCTTTAGCCCTGGTGAATGCCTTTATGGACATGGATGCAGGAGGCCTAGCTGCACCACGTGCTGGTGTAGTTTTGTCTAGAGGAATGGTGTCAGAAGTTTCCAAGACACCAGTTTCTGAAGGAAATTCAATAGCCGACTCAGCAGGGGCCTCCGGGGCCGAGGTTGTCGGTTGAGCGGTTTCGGGGGTCGGAAGTACCAAGGACTCGGTTTCAGCCGAGACCGAGACACTCATGGTAGGCCTGGCCGTGGTTTCAGCGAAACCGCGGCCGCGTGTCGGTCCTTGTCCTTCCGTTTCTTTGTTAAATGTGAAGTCGGAGTCTCCGACGGCATATTGTATGAAAAACTAGCCCCAAAAAATTCCTCTGCAAACTCCGCCCGACGTCTAAGAGTGCGTCGGTTGAAGGAAGCACAGGCTGAACAGGCCGAGACGTCGTGGTCTGGGCCTAGGCAGGGGAGGCAGTAAGAGTGAAAATCCTTATGAGGTATTTGTTTCCGACAAGTTAAGCAATTATTAACTTTATCTGACATCGGCTGAGGCGGGAAAGAGTCCCAACGGGGTACTTGGCTTTTGAAGTCTTCGGTAGCTGAATTACAGGAGCTGGCCGACCGGCACTTGCGAACTGCTTCTGCTTCGGGCACCACGCAGCAAGAAAGACTGAGGAAGATGGCGTCGGCTGACGCTTTTATACCCAGGCGCTCTGACGTCAGGGAAAGGGCGACATCAGCCGACGCCGGACCCAGACTTTGGAATCCGGCCGACCGAAGGGCTGCCTGAGGCAGGACAACCCATATGTGATGACTGCAGATGCATCCTTGAAGAACATCACCAAAGTGTTTTATTTCTTTCTGCTGAAATGGAAGTGCTTCAAATCATGATTCAACAGAACTGCTAATCCAGGTAGGTGAACTCAACTTGAACAAAGGATTGTAGATAAGGATGAGGACATGCTACTAATTTCTAATCAAGGTTTTTTTTAAATCATTGGTACATTTTTCACACTGCATGTCTTATCAGCTCACTTCATCTCTCTCAGCTATCTCCAATAGTCTCATATTTTTGTCTTCTGATAAATCACTGAATGTTACAGTTAGTCAATAATGACAAATCATTAGAGTTTCATACTTAAGTTACTATTTAATAACTGCACACTGATGCTACACCTGTTTTTGTACACCTAGAGCCAAATAAATAAGGCAGCCTTACTTACACACATGGAATAAATTAGGTTTATTTTTTGAAATGTAAGAATGCATGTCCGCACTGCTAGTTGTAGTTGAAATGTCACTTCCACTGATATGCATTGGATTAGAATATAGAATTAAGCATGATATGTTGTTTGACAGATTTTAATAAAATACCAGAATAGCTGTTCATCTGTGGAGCTATTTGATACGAAAGTGATCTTTGTTAAAAGTGTTTCACTTTATAAGTTACTAATATTTAATCGGATAGATGTCTAGTGGTAGACATTTTTTGTTAGTTAGGCATTTTGTTAGTGAGTTGGTTTCTTAATAAAGTTTGGATTACTAGGTTAGCCTTAAGCTGTTCTTATATCTTTTAATGTGTCTCTGGCTTTTTAGTTTCAGTTCTAAGGTAGCACAGTCTCAGTTTTTCACTATGGTGTTAAGGGGGAAAGGGGACTTGGTTAATGGAATGTGTTTATTGCTTTTATTGCTCTTAACAGAAACACCTTGTGTAACCACTCCCCTTGCTCCAAACAACCTGATTATATATAAACAAAGAATGCCTTTAATGCTTTTCATTATACTCAACTAGGACTGCTTGCATGTGTATTTCAATAAAGGGTATTCCATTTTTAACTCAACTGTAAACTACTTACCATTTTACTATTTTGTAGTATTTTAAAGTTCAATTTTTATTAGTGAACTTGGAGCATAACATATTTCAAGGAGTGAACTTGACACCTTCTACACTGCAAAGTTTCTGCTTGGTTTATATTGTTGAGAAACATTACAAGATGGACAGTATTTATTACAGCTAAATAAAAAGCATTTGTTTTATCAGTTTTGGAATATAATAATGCATGTGCTATAATACTGAACTACTGAACAACTAAACAGGTTGGAATGAGAACAAAGTTAGTTTACAGAAAGTTTTGTCCTTGACTGAAATTAGTTATTTTGATAGATGTAAAACATTGAGTTTGTTCACAATACACTATTGTTCTTTCAGAGGTAAATTAATATTGGCTTATAATGCATTACATAATGACATGTTATAAGCTTCTACGAGTATGAATATGACAGCTTAAGGACACAAACATGCAAATTGTTCATAAAAGATTACAAAATGTAGAGCACAAATAATAGGGTCCTTTATGACAAAAAAATCCCCAAATTATGGCTCAAACTGCCATTACAGATCTGCAATTCTCCATCAAGTAAAGTATTTACGGAAAATATTGACATACGGATGGGAGTATATTATAGAGTATGTATACAGATTGTGTATATGATCTAACATTTCGTGAGTCAGTGTTCCTTGATGGTCTTAGGGTATGAACACTGTGTAATGAACATTTATGACAGTTTGAATTTACCACTGACGTTTTTTCCATGATTGTCAGTACATGATGCCTTATTCACCTGCTTTATTTAGTTACAAAACTAAGTACACGTTTAATTCTTTGATTTATTTCTAAAAGGCAGATGTTTGCTATAGTCCATCATATAGATTTGCCTTATGAAAAGGTCTCTCTCACGTAATGATTTATTACATGCAAGGCAAAGTAGTTTACCAACTTTCTATTTTACCTACTGTCCACATTTACCTATTAGGGCTTTTTTTCTCAATTGCTTTCATGGATACCTCTCAAATGTCCCTAATTTAGCTCTGTCCCTTCCAAAACAATTATTTTATATATTTTTTTTTTAAGAAAGGGTAGTGGATTGCAGTCAGTGAATACTGATAATTATTAAAGTTACCGGCTTAATTTGCAAGTTAATTCACATCCTGTTTTCTACGAACTTCCTAAATTAATAGTGCCAGTGTTTAAAACGTGTCCCTAATTAATGGATTTTTTTTCCTTTGTCCCTAATTCTGGATGGAAAAGGTTGACTGCTGTGCTGTCATGACATCTATGAAGAGATCTGTCTGTGTTCTCAGATAAGAGTCATAGCTAGTATTATCATCATACTGGAATTTACTGAGTACATACAGTACACAAGTACAAATATATACAATGGAGCTAAAATTACACTATGAAGAAGGGTAAGCTTAGCCAAAATACTCACATCTATACCAAGTACAGCTGCATACTCATTTCTGGGGCAACTGCCATATTTATGTTGCATTGTGAATAGTGTTAAACATGGTCAGTGCTGTATAGTCCCACATGACTCCAGTTAGCCCTATCCATTCAGTTGCTTCCTGCAGACCCCCTTGGTGAAGTCACAAAATGCCACTAACAATTAACTATATACAATAGAAGGGGTATGGAGGGCACCTGTAGCTACTGCAGTAGTGAGGAATTTGATCATCTACTGTTATGGTTAAGTGCAACTTGCGCAGCTGTACAATGTTCATCATCATCATTGCTGCAGCAATCTGTGGCTATTTGGGTTGATTAGCAAAATGTATCCAAACTGGAAGAAGGAAGGACAATGGTCCAGAAGCCCCTGAACAATGGTCCTAGCAAAGCCAGCGCTAGTTCAGAAAAGGAATCCAGTATATAATGTCTTGTAAACATATGTACAGAGGACCATGTAGTTGACTCTAGAATGCTTCCGAAGTCCACCCAGTTCCAATATGCCATCAGTGAAAACAAGGATCTATTAGAATGTGCCTTAATCATGTGGAACCATGGTGGGAATAACAAAAAAGATATAGAAAGGAACAACCAACTGGAATTGTCTCAGTTGACACAAGCTGTCCTTTTCTAGTCTAACACTAGGAATTCTACAGTTCGACAGCTTTCATGAAGGACTTGGTACTGACAAAAAAAAATACTCAGGTTGCAAAAGCATGACTAGAGCATTTAGAATCTATTCTTCAATATCATTCAAATTCTGAAAAAAAAAAATTAAGGCGATAGGCTGCCAGATTCAAGGTATACTCTGAAAGTAGTAAGGGCATGTATGGGAATTTCTTCTACAGATAACTATATGTGCATGGAAAAGCAAAAGGGTTAACCCAACATGAACAGTTTCAACCGTGATACTCTCTCTTGCAGATGTCCGAGCAATAAATTATTTAGTCAACCAAAAAGATGAACCAAACACGCCAGAACAGCTGATTCAAATAAAGATAGAAATTACTTTCCCAGCAAAAAGTAAATATCTAAATTAGGTGTCACCTGACAGGTCACACTAGGCATCAACAGAAAAGCCTCTTTGTAGAACAGCTTGAACAAAATTTGAAATAGAGGATGATCCATGGGTAGACGTGCTTTAATAATTAATAAATACGCATTGCCAAAGCAGTTAACAGGCCACAGGACAGTAACTCATATAAATGTTTAAGAATCAGAGTTAATAATCCCAGATGGGGCACTTGTTATAGATGAGACACCAACTAGAAAATCTAAACTGGTTAACGTAAGATTGCCTAGTAGCAGAATTTCTTGTCTCCTTTAGTACCTGCTGCATGTCCTCATGAAAAAGGTGCCTAAAAGATATTAGAATTGAATCTTCCAGGCAATATTAGAACTGAAACATCCAGGCAATCAGCTGAAGTTGTTTGAGACTGTGATGCATCAAACTCCCCGTGGCTTGTCCGAGAAGATCCAATCTGTGAGGAAGTTTGTGGTAACTGCACCAGGCCAGATCCATAAGAACTGAGAACTGAAGTTGCCTGGGTCAGAAGGGAGTCACTTCAATTATTTTTGGAGAGTCTTTAAAAATCTTTAGAATGATCCAGGACATCGGTGGAAAGGGTGAAATGCATACAAGAACATTCCCAACCACAGGAAAGAAAACGCATCTTTTTTCCAGATCTGCCTAAAATGAGTCCTCATACAGAATGCATTTACTAGTCTGTTTTGAAAGGAGGTGAACATATCTATTTCAGACACCCCATGCAACTAAAACCATTCCTGGAAGACCTCCGTATTCAATTTCCATTCAAGAGAGATGATCTAGGTCCTTCTCAGCTTTTCTGCCACTACATTTTGCTCTGACGGTAAGCAAGATGGTTAGAGAGTTATTCAATACTGTAGAGATGACTCCCAAGTCAAAGCCAGCCTGCACAGAGGGTAAAGACCTAGTGCGCCCCCATCTTTATGAACCAAAACACTCTGGTATTGTGTATAATCCCCTGTGATGATCCCAAGGACCACAGACCATGAAGATATTCTACAATATGGATCACAGCAAACATCTCTGACATTTATGTGCTTTTGTCCTTCTGAACTGTCTCATAGGCCTTTCACCTTTACCTCTCATAAAAACTGCTCTCAGAGAAAAAAAAAACTGAGGCAAAAAAACAAAATTGGAAAAGTCCCACAGTATGAGAATGTCAGGCCCACACTTACTTTTTTTTTTAAACACTGAGTTTTTATCATGCAAAATCTGGTGAGAAGAATCATGAAAATCACAGAAGCTATGAACCCTATCATTCTGAGATATTCTCTGGCTTAAGTCTCAGACTGATTGCAGAAGATCAGGAATGCTTCCAGATATGAATTCTCATTTTCTGCGTTAGGAATGCATTTGAAGAGTTGCATCTAGAAGGCAGTTTAAAAGATTACTTTTGAACATTAACTAGAAACCCAGATTGGTAGGAAGTGAAGAAACCAGTTTTGAGGACACCTGACATCTGGCAAAAGACTATGCAAAGATCAGCATACTGTGTTACTAAGGGACAATGTGAATGCTTTGCAATCTGCAATGAGATACCCATGGAGCTAGACATTTTGCAAACACTCTAGATGCTGCACTGCAACTAATTCAGAGAGTAATAATGCAGAGAACAGATAATGTGACCCAGACACAGAATCTGAGAATTTGTCTGAAGCTTGAGGCTACAGGAAATATGATAAGCACTTTTTTTAAAGTCTAACCTTACCATAAAACTCAAAGGAATGACTGGTTTAAAAAAATAAATAAAAGGCTGAAGGGTAAAAATTTTGAATTCTGGTACTTTGACAAATCAGTTGAGAAAATAAAGATCAAGAACTGGTCTCCAGGAAAACTTATTTTTTGACACCAGAAGCATTCTGGAGTATAACTCTCTTTCCTTTGGGTCTAAAGACACTTAGCAGTATGACTCCTAGGGTAAAACCATGTGTTGAAAAACCTGAGGAAATAACTGTTTGATTTGGAGGGTACAGAGGAATTCTCCTGAAAGGAGGTGTGTGTAATTCACTGTCAACTGTAACCCTCCTAAAACAGTATTAGTACCAAAGTATCTGAAACAATCTGTTGCAAAATCTGGCATGACTCAGTTCAAACTCTACATTTACCCACACTCGTATACAGCAGCTCCTGCAAAACGGTGTCTGCGGGATTGCAATTGGCCACCACAGTCTCTAAGAACAAAAACCTTTTCTCTCCCAACAATTAAACAGTGTAGGTTACAAACAAACACATGTTAAGCTCTCTTTTACTGTGCTGTGTAACACGAGTCACCATTTTGGTCAGTAGACTACCCAATTATCTTGTAGTCTCAGTAAGTGTAGTTCTAGAACAAATTAAAACAGAAATAAGGAAACTGAAGGGCATCTGTGGCATACTTACACCCGCTTATTTTACTTTCTCACTCTCCTGCCTGGACCATTTCACACAGATTGACTCTGCACTCTCTTGGGTTTCAAACCCCGCTCCGTTCGCTATGCTCACTACATGCCCCTCCCTGCCCCCAAATTTCACCCGCCCCCAGTACATCTACATTTATTCTGAAGCCTAAAACCACTCCCACACCCATTCCACCAATTACCCCACATCCTGCAACTTCCTCTCCCCATACTACCCCACCAATCTACCACTTCTCTACAATCAAAACAGTCATGCTAATAGTGAAGATGTCTTCTCCTTACCTGTACACTTCTTGCCTACATTACTTCATACTAAAACCACACAATAACAACTCACCGCCACTTTCACTGCACTCTCTCATCGACACCCATCAAACACTCACTCTAACTTCACTGCCCCTCCTACAAAAAACCTCCTCACAGTTCACCTACCTAACTACCTTTCTCCCACCACACATAAAAACAAAATATCCCTAAAATACGACCGGTATTTTACTGCATATATAAAGCATATTCCTAACACTCTCTCTAAACTAGCCCTCAGTGGGGACATCCACCCAACTGTGGCCAAACCATTACTAGCCCCCACCCCAAACCTTCTCCAAACCCCCCCCCTCTCAAATCACAACCAACAAAAGGCCAACTGACCTCCTCTTTATGTGTCTAACCATCAGAAGCATCTGTAACAAACCCAATCCCTCTATGCCAATATAAACCTGTACTCCCAGACATTCTCGTCTTAACAGAAACCTGGTTCAAATCTCACTTCAAAGTGAGGAAATACTCCCACCTGGATATAACATCCTATACCAAGACAGACTATCCAGGAAAGGAGGTGGTGTAGCCCTGCTGTTTGTTCAAAGACCACCTCAATATACAAAATCTTAACAAATCAGCTCCCCAGTTTAGCAAGGAAGAAATCCTTTATGCCACTTTCAAAATTAACCCAAAGAAAACAAACAACATAGGGTGCCATTTCCCACCAGGACAAAATATACCTCCCCTAGAAAACCTCCTATGCTGGGCCAACCTCTTCCTACCCCCAAGAAATTATAATCCTCTGACTAATATTAATTGGCTATCCTGTAATACTAACCACCCAGCCCTCCACCTAAATCTCCATGGGTTCTCACAATTAATACAATTTCCCACCCGGATCAATAATCCTAATAATCACACCACTTTTGACTGGATCCTAGTCAACAAAGATCCTCACACTTACCTAGCAGGCTGTCTACCTGATTGTCTCAGCGACCATTCCACAACCTTCCTACTAAGACATCACATAAACAATACCAAGTCTATTACCCACTGGCAAATTCGAAACAAAGCTAACTTCAAACCCCCCCACTCCTTTACTTCCTCCCTCCAAAAAATTAACTGGTCACCACTAAAATACTTCAACCTAGACGAAGCTGTCCATTTCTTTAACAGCACCTTCCTCAACACTCATGCCCCCATATGAAACACCAAAGTCAGACCTAAAAGTTCCCCCTGGATACAAAAAAACCCACCAATGACCTAATGAAAACCAGGGACAAAGCTTGGGAACACTGGTGCCCAACAAAAAAACCCCTCAGATAGACAATCCTTCCTGGAACTACATAATAAGGTTCAAACACAAATAAAATTTGACAAAGCACTTTACTATCCGACCTCCCTAAAGTCTTCCAACCATAACCCAAGGCAATTCTTGTCTACAATTAACTCTATCCATAACCCAAACAAAGTAAACACTCCCCAGGCCATCTGTCCCTCCCTCCTCATGCAGTATAGCTGAATCCTTCAACAAATATTTCACAGAAACCATTCTCTTACCAAACACTTCCCTACAATGGCTCCCCCCATGCCAAACACCAATCCATCCCACCCTTGCCTGCTCTTTCTCATCAGTACCCAGCTCCTTCATTAAAAGACTTCTGACAAAACTCAAACCCACCAAACTAGCAGCTGACAACCTCCTTGCCGAATATCTAAAAATAGCTACCGATGTCCTAGCATACCCTGTTTTCCATAATAATCAACCATTCCATATCAGAATCCCATGTACCATCTTTATGGAAAATATCCCACATCATTCCCCTCCATAAAGGTGGCCCCCTCCACTGATCTCTCCAATTATCACCCCATCACCACCCTCTCCCCCCTCTCAAAGATACTAGAAAAATGTGTGAACATCAGGTCTCTAAATACTTCCTAACCAATAATCTCCTCTGTAATACCCAACATGGCTTCAGGCCATATCACAGCACAACCATTGCTTTGGTCTCCTTCACTAACACTACCCTTCAACACAGAAACAATGGCCTCTTCTCCTCTGCTGTATTTCTACATCTATCTAAGGCCTTTGACATTTTATCGCACAAACTACTACTCTCTGCTCTTTCCAACCTAGCTAGCAACCAACTGGTTCCACACAACTCCACGGCCTCCAGCAATCAGCTGTCTGGGAAAACATCCTCTCCCCTCGTCTTCCTGCTACCCTCTGTGTCGCCCAAGGCTCCATCCTCAGACCCCTTCTATTCTCCCTCGTCACTAACAACCTGCACACTGACAAACAAGCATCTCATGCAGTACGCAGACTCTACCCTCATCTGCTCTGCCTCCACTTTACCAGAACTCCAGCAGATCACACAGGAATCATTTTCATCTGCAGAAAGCTGGCTATCTAACTAACCCTAATAAGATGAAACTCCATCTTCCAAGCATCCAAATCTGCCCCCAACTCCCCCCATTTTAATATATCTGCCAAAGGCAATATCTCCATCTCTCCATCAGTTCACACCAAACTACTCAGTGTGGAGATTGACAATATCAAATTCAACACCCACATATCTCTTACAGTAAAAAAAAAAAAAAACTTCACAAAAGACTCGGCGCCTTATATAGAAATAACCAAGACTGCTAGAATCTCTATTGCCAACTCCCAACTAATCACAATCTTACTCTATGCATCTCCCATACTTGCTAATCTTAGACTTAAACTAGAGACATGCTACAACAAAGCTGCAAAATTTGCCACTGGTGCTCCCTACTGCAGCCACCACTGTTTCCCTTCAAGAACTAGAATGGCTCAAGCTCCCACAACTCCTTCACCTAAATCAACTCTCATTTGAACACAAAATAGTAAAAAACCCAAAATCCCATCACTTCAATGCGGACAGTCATTCTGAAGGCATAGTCAGCCCCTTTTTCTGAAAGAATCCCCAATTTTTATGTTCCCTCCTGACATATCTGTCTTACTCCCCGTTTGCCATAAGACAACAGGGAATGATTATTTTTTTTTTAAGCAAAGAGCTGAGCTTGTAAGATTTATAATGTGGGGCTTCAAAAATCTTAGTAACTCAGTTAATCTCCTTGGTCATCAAACTGTTTGGGAACCTGAGTAACAGCAGGGATAAACAAAACCTCCTTGTCTAAAGTAGAGTTTAAAATATCAGACTTTTCCTCATCAGATAACTTTTAAGTACCCAGGCATATTTGCTCAAAACAGTAGAAGTAGAACTGGCCCGAGGCACAGTATCTGCACAATCATATACACTTTTCAAAGCAATGTTTAGACACATGAAACAGGTTAAAAATTGCAAGACTCAGACAGGACTTACTTTCTGAAGAAGTATGGGAGAACAATCCCACAAGCTGTGAAAACCTGAGAGAATAAACTGGAAGGAAATTATCTTATGAAAGCGGTCCAATTCTTTACCTTCTTGTCTCCAGGGTAAGGGTTGGTATTAAGTGTTCTGCTTTTTTTGCGGACTGAAGACAGTGGGTTATGGTAAGCAGCATTTAACATTCTTGATGGATGGAGTAAGAGGAGGAATGGTTGTAGTAGGAGGTAAATCAACTTGCAGCATATCATAATATCGACTCAGTTTAGGGGGAACATCCATTTGTTCCCACAAAATGCATCATTCATTCTGGAACAAGTCTTAGAAAAAGACAACTCCTCTGATGGAATTGGAGAGGACAAGCTTTCTTATGAGAGGAGTCTTGACCTTAACTGCCAAACAAAGGAAAAGCCCAGTCTATGTGAGATTCCACTAATACACGTTCCTCAGGAATGTACTGATCTAGTTGGTCTTTTGGTATGGGTTGCTGGTCTCTGGGAGGGAAAGCCTGCAATAAGTTCCTGGCTGAGGTAAAGTTCGGGGTTGATATAATGGTTACATTTTTACCTTACAAATACAAGGTATAAGGTTTGATTCTTATCTTTGGGAATGCTATGGCTAAGTTTAAAAAGGCCTCTTGGGGTCATAAGCCTAGCAATCACTTAAGAACCTATGAACAAAAAACATCTAATCTTATTTTTTTAAACACCTTTACTACATCACTTAAGACACAGGCAAAATAAGAAGTTATGTACCTACCATAACGTTCCATGTTAGTTGTCTTCTCTCGCCTTCTTTCTTGCTTGATGGGTTCGGAGCCGATCCTCGGCTCCGACTCGGCACTTGCTAAGCTCGAGAGTCACTTTTACCAGCTCGAGGCAGCCCCATATCCCATGATGCAAGGCGGTAAGTACCCAGATCTCGTTTGATGACAAAGGGCAATAGCACCAAGCATAAACACTTCCCAAAGGAAGAAAGAAAACCTACAGGATGGAAGAAGGACCAGCTCTGAATGGTCTTCAGCATAATAATTCCTTGTAGAAAGGTCTGTCCAGGCCTGGGGGAAGGAGGGAGGGTCGCAAGAAAGAAGGCGAGAGAAGACAACTAACATGGAACGTTATGGTAGGTACATAACTTCTTAATGTTAAGTTGTCAATCTCGCCTTCATTCTTGCTTGATGGGACCGCGTCCCTAGCACCTCTATCCTGGGTGGCTCAATGGAACAGACTCTTGAGGACTGTAGAGCCAAAACTGGCTCTGTCCCTGGAGGCCAAGTCCAATTTGTAAAGGGAAACAAAAGTATGAGGAGTGGCACAAGTGGCCGCTGCACAAATAGTGTCTAAAGGAAGTCTAGCTTGAAAGGCTGTAGAAGTAGCTAAGCTCCTAGTTGAATGTGCTTTAGGTTTTGAGCACAGCTGTTTTCCCCTGAGCAGATAAATTTCAGAGATGACAGAAGAAAGCCATCTAGATAAGGTCACTTTAGAGACAGGAAGGCCTTTCTTGTTATCCGCATAGGAAACAAAGAGTTGATCGGATTTCCTAAATTGTTTAGTTCTGTCCAAATAATATCTGAGTTGGCGGTGGACATCAAGATAATGTAGTTTTTGTTCCAATCTGTTTGAATAGTTTGGGAAAATACAGGAGATCAATGGATTGATTCAAATTAGTCTTTGAGGCGACCTTAGGCAAAAAGGTCGGATTAGTTCTCAATGATACTCTGTCTTTGTGAAAGACCAAATAGGGGGGTCGAACCGATAGAGCATGAAGTTCAGACACCCTCCTGGCCGATGTAATAGCTACTAGGAATAATGTTTTCCAAGAAAGAAATTTTAGGGAGCAAGAAACAGCTGGCTCGAAGGGGAAGAATCAAGGATGTCAGCACTAAATTTAGATCCCATTGAGGAGGAGGATTCCTGATTGGAGGCTTTAGCAGGAAAAATCCTTTCAAGAAGGCTCTACAAAGCCTATGGGACATAATATTGTGATCTGCGATCCCGACATGAAAGTTCGAGATAGCAGCCAATTGAACTCTAACTGTGGAAGAAGAGGAGCCTGCATGAAAAATCTCCGCTAAGAAGTCCAAAACTGCCTGAACTGGGGCAGTGAAGGGATCAATATTCTTGGCTTTAGCCCAATAAGAGAAACGTTTCCATTTGCTTGTATAAATCCTCCTGGTAGAGGATTTTAAAGAAGCTACTATGATGTCTCTAACAGGGTTAGAGATCAAAGGAAGCCTGGCTAAGGAAGGAAGTGGAGCAACCATGCTGTGAGGTTGAGAGAAGGGATAGATCGGTGCAGCTGACCGGATTGGTGAATTAGAAGATCTGGCACTGGGTCCAGATGCCACGGCTGCACTAAAAGGTGACTATGTAGGAACGGAAACCAAATTTGTCGAGGCCAATAAGGAGCAATGAGAATCATTTTGGCTCTCAAAACGGTTGCTTTCTGGATAACTTGAGGGATCAGGGGAAAAGGAGGAAAGGCATAAAGAAGTCCCTGGGGCCAATCCTGGGTCAGAGCGTCTCTGGGGGGATGGCCTGACAGAGGGAAGAGAGAGAAGAAGTCTGGGCATTTGCTGTTTTGGGAGTAGCAAAAAGATCGCAACATGGGCGACCCCATTCCAGAAAAATCTCTTCCACTATAGATTGCTTGAGAGACCACTCGTGAGGCATGAGAATAGCTCTGCTCAATCTGTCCGCTAAAATGTTGGTTTTCCCAGGGATGTGCGTTGCTACCAGAAACCGATGAGAGGAGATCGCCCATTGCCAAAGTCTGAGCGCTTCTCGACACAAGGGGTAGGACTTGGTTCCGCCCTGTTTGTTGATATACCAAACTACAGACATGTTGTCTGTGTGGACTGCAATTGTCCCTACAGGAAGAAAGTCGTTGAGGGCTTGCAACGTTAAAAGCACTGCTCTCATCTCTAGGACATTTATGTGCAGGTGGTACTCGAATGGTTGCCACGTCCCATGAACCATCCTGCCCTGATAATGCCGGGCCCACCCGATCAGGGAGGCATCCGTGGTGACAGTGGCTACCGGGGATGGGGGTACAAAGTGTCTGCCTTGGTGAATCTGGTGAGAAGTGATCCACCAAGCAAGATGATTTTTGCAAATCTGTGTCACCAGAATTTGGTGACGCATTGGAAGTTGTTGGTAAGACCACTGAGTGAACAACATCCACTGAAGAAGGCGCATGTAGAAGCGAGCCAGAGGAAGAAGAGTAATGGCCGCAGCCATGAGACCTAATACCTTTAGAACCATTCTGGCCTGTACTTTCTTGTTGGCTAGAATGATCCTGACATGACTTTGAATGTCTGAAACTCTTTGGTCTGTAAGGGTAGCTGACATCGAACAGTGTTTAAGTTTGCGCCTATGAAAGTAATAGACTGGCAGGGCAATAAGGATGACTTTTCGAAGTTGATCGAGATGCCCAAATGAGAACAAAGATTTATTGTGTAATCCCTGGCTTGAACAAGCTGATGCCTGGTGGTGGCTGGCAGGAGCCAGTCGTCGAGATACGGAAACACCTGGAATCCTTGACGTCTCAGGTGAGCCGTGACCACTGCCATGCATTTGGTGAACACTCTGGGGGCTGTAGTGAGACCAAAGGGCAGGGCTCTGAACTGGAAATGACTGGACCCCAGCCGAAAGCGGAGAAATCTCCTGGAGCGTCTGTGAATTTTTATGTGATAGTACGCATCCTGAAGATCTATTGAGCACATCCAGTTGTCCTTCTGCAAGAAGGGCAGAATCGACTGAAGAGTGACCATTCGGAATCTTGTCTTCCTCACAGACTTGTTGAGTCTGCTGAGATCCAATATTGGTCTCCAGTCTCCCGTCTTTTTGGGGACCAAAAAGAACCTTGAGTAGATTCCGGGCTCTGAATGGTCTGTTGTAACTGGCTGAATGGCTCTTTTTTGCAGTAGTTTTGAGACTTCTAACTCTGCAATTTCCCTTAGACCGGATGGTACATCTGGAAGGGAATTTGAGGGATAGAAAGGACTTTCCTCGAAAGGAATTTTGTAACCCTCGAATATGATCGACTGTACCCATCTGTCTTGAGAGAGAGAGCGCCAGGCTTCTGGGTACAGCGATAGTCTTCCCCCGACTGCCTCCAAGGAGGGACAGCCGGGCAACATCTCAGGGATGCTGAAAGGGCTTGTCAGAGAGAGACTCTCTGTTTCCCTGGTTTTGTGGACCCCCTCTGCCTCTAGAGCGGCATCTGTTGTTGTTAGCCCCTCTGCCTCTAGGGGTAAACTGACCACGCGAATCCGGCGGGACTCCTTGGGATTTGCAGAACCACATTTTGCCACCCTTCTGTCCTTTGGGATAAGGTCTAGAGGGGGTGGAAAAACGGATTCCTACGGCAGAAAGAGTTTTGCCGTCCTGCTCACACCTGGTCAATGTTTCCTTCACTTGAGGGCCAAACAAAGCTGACCCATCAAAGGGAGAGTTTGTGAAGGACGCCTTAAAAGGATCTGCAAAATTACATAGCCGCATCCAGGCTTGGCGTCTAAGAGCCACACCTGTACCTGCGGCCCTACTCGCTCCATCAGCAGCATATGATATCAGCCGCATGGAGGAGTTTGCAATGGAGTTAAGGGTTCCTAGCTGCAAAGCAATTTTTTCCTGAGCCCCCGCAGCTGTAGGATCCTGCACAACTTCACCTAGCTCCTTAAGGATATCCCTTTGGAGTCTGGTGAAGTGACAAAGGTAGTTCAGCGAACGCATAGCAAAGGTCGCTGAAGAAAACATCCGCTTACCATATCTATCCATGGTCCTAGAGTCCTTATTAGGAGGATGGACAGGTACGGAAGGATCTGCAAGCTCCTTCTTGGTGGCAGCCGCCACCACCATGGCATCAGCGGGGACACCTTTTGTAAGGAATTGCTTGTCCGACGGGGCAGTAATAAATTTAGAAGGCCTCCTAGGGACAGGCTCTACAGAGTCAGGAGCAGCCCACGCCTTCCGAGCAATAACCTGCATAAGGGGGTCGAAAGGCGGACACACCCAGGAGGTGGAGGGCCGAGATCCAAACGCCTCCAGGTATACTGACTCATCCTCAGAGGGATTATTGGTGGGCCAGTTACCCCTCTGTCTAAGGAGTTCTAGGATGTCTGAGAAGGAGACATCCTCAGAGGGGGATCTTGGGGATCCCTCTGACTCATCTAAGTCAGTATCTGAAGTGATAGACTCGGGGGAGTCTACGTGTTTCCTCTTACATGTCCTCTTCCGCGGAGGATCCCCCGACAAATCAGGAGAATCCTCGGAAGAGGGGGATATTCCCAGTGGGGAAACCTGAGGCGGAGGATCTCTGGGTCCTGGAGCAAGAGAAGTGGCAGAGATGTCAACAGGCACCATAGAGGGAGGAGCTAAGAGAACAGACTGCTGGCTGAGACCAGTGGCCAGCACACTCTTCATCACCTCGAAGGCCCCCCTCCCAGGAAGGTCCGAGAGAACCCGCTCCGAAGAACTAGGAACTCCAGGACCCACCAAAAAGGAGGGCTCCGAGGCAGATGTTGGAGCCGAGCTCACCAAGGCCGAGGCTCCAAGGGGAAGAGCGGGCTCGGACAAGGGACCGATGCCACTCACCCCCTCGGAGGAGACCAGGGAAGCCCGGCCACCGAATCCCTCTAAGGAAGGTCTCGAAGAGGAGATAAGAGTAGAGGCTGAAGGAGCAGAAGGGGGTATCTGTACCTCAGCCATAGCAGAAACTATTCCCGAAGACTCCAACTCCAAACTCTGAGGTAGAGTCGAAGGAGGAACTGCAATGGGGTGTGGACTAATAGTCGTCTGATGAGACGGACTATGTAGCATTTGGGCCAGTGCCTGTGACTTTAGTAATCTACTGACCACTCTCTCCAAATCATGGTCAGAAAGCCTGGATGACCTTGAAGATCGGCTCCGATGGCTCCGCTCCGAGAGGAGAGGCGAAGCCGGAGCTGAAAGTATCGGCTCCAAAGAAGGGGACCTAGACCTCTTCCTCGAAGGAAGCATCGGAGCCGATGAAACCACTGAAACTGTCGGAGCCGACAACTTATCGGCACCGACAGGTAGCTTCGATGCATCGGCTCCAGCCGGAGCCGATACGGCCATAAATGTAAGGGTGTCGGAGCCGATTGGAGCCGACACCGATGCCTGGGCCACATGGTGGTCGGAACCGATCGGAGCCGACACCGAAGTGGTCGAACCAGAGTCGGCACCGATAGCCACCGGTGCCAAAGGTTTAGGTAAACCAGAATCGGCTCCAGCCGGAGCCGATCTCGACTCTGAATGAGTCGGAGCCGAGGCCACAGGCTTGGACACAGAAGCCTGGGCCTTGGAAGACTTAGAAGTCTTAGATGGGGCCGACTTAGCCGGAGAGCCCTCCGGCTTAAGAAGGCCCCTCAAAATCAATTTATTTCTTCTTTCCTGCAGGACTCTCTGGCTAAAAGAATGACATATAGCACAGGAGTCCTGCAGGTGAAGAGGCCCCAGGCAGTAAAGGCAAGAAGTGTGACCGTCTGTCAGAGACATCTTCTGACAGCACGAGTCACACTTCTTAAAGCCTGAGACCCTTTCTTTAGACATGGTGATAAAACACACACACACACACCAGTCCAAGAAATTAATTAAATTTACCAAAAGGTATCAATAACAGACACACACCCTAACAGGGGGGGATGGGATGGGTGAAAGTCTGACGAAAAGTTATGAGGAGACAGGGAAATTTTCTGTCAGAAAGGGATTAAAACTAAGTTAAAACTAATAATTTTAAGGTTTTTTGTAAAAGGGGGCTAAAATAGTAAAGTAACAATTCACTTACCAGGAGCTGGTAAAAGGAGGACCTCATCAGCGAAGCGGCAAACGAGATCTGGGTACTTACCGCCTTGCATCATGGGATATGGGGCTGCCTCGAGCTGGTAAAAGTGACTCTCGAGCTTAGCAAGTGCAGAGTCGGAGCCGAGGATCGGCTCCGAACCCATCAAGCAAGAATGAAGGCGAGATTGACAACTTAACATCATACATTAATACAAAAACAAAACAATCTTATTAATGTTTTTTTTCATTTACATACATTATACACTACATATATGTTTTCTTTCTTTACAACTTTCATTTAGTTCAACATCTCATATATTGCTCAATTTACACCTTCTCTTAAAATCTTACTCCTCCTCCTCCTGAACTGTATTTTTCCATGTACTGTCCCCACAAATTCCATTTCTTAGGTTCATTAGTAAATACTGGGTTATCAGTCAGCAGACTATTAAAAACCTAGCCAATAACCAGAGGTCTAAGTCAAACACTTACATGTTACCTGTGAGCTAAATACCTTAGCCATTATGCCAATACTGCCCTCTGCAAACTCTTCCTTCCCTTTTCTAAAGATCCAATTTCTACTTAATTACAGTATTCAATACTTAAAATACATACAGCTGAGATTTTGGTTTCCAATTTCTAGTAATTGCTTTTTGGTAGCCAAAAGAATTAACCTTAAACAAGGCTTTATTGCGTCTAGGCAATTGAGATCCTGTGACCCAGCTCAAAAGAACCATTTCCTTAGTTACAGCCATTTGCTCCTCCAACAGTTCTGATAAAGCACTCTATACGGAATATTTAAAATTTGCAAGCTCATTACACTCCCCAAAACAAGTTGCCAGTTGTATCTTTCCTCTCAATCACACCTCCAACATATACTATCCACCGGAGGAAAAGTCCATGAAGTCTGCTTGAGGTATAAAAATACCTATGCAAATATTTCAAAGCAAAAATCCTAAACCTTCTGGACTTGGTTGTATATTTGGTTGCCATATACATGTCCTTCTATTACTCCCTTGTAAACTGCTTTTCCAGTCTCCATTTCCAACCTTTTCTAACCTTCTCTGATGTTTACAGTTACCATGCAATATTTTATATGCACTGCGATATATCCCCACTCCAAAGCAATTTCTGTTCTAGACTAACAAAAAACAGTACCAGAGCAGATCTTTCACTTGGCATTCCCTTATCCCTTTCTCTTTGCCTATACTCTAATATGCACAACTGGTAGAGAAGGCAGTGTATAACCTAAACATATTCTTGGTCTGATTCCATTATATTTACTCCCAATACCTTGGTTCCTTTTGCCGGTTTTCTTCAATAACCTTCAGCCTTTCTTGCCTTTTGTTGTACCTTTACTTGTACATCTTCCTGCTGGCAAACGTCCTTTCTCAATTTCCATGCCAGCTTAGTTCTTAGAATACTTTCTGCAACTCTATGAATTTAATATTTTGAATGGGTGTTTTTCTCCTCATAGATCTTCATCCAAAATCCCACTCTCTCCTTGTTTTGTGAACCCCACCCACTTCATAATCACCCCCTTCCACTTTGAATTATAACCTTTTGCTTGTGCTATGTATATAGGTCTTAAATACATAGCTCTAAATATCCCTTCAAATCAGGTAATCCTAAATCACCTTGTTCTACTGGGAGGATCAGCTTACCCCACTTAACTGCTGCCCTGTTCCACTCCTAGACAAATTCCTTCAAGTCTTTATTATTGTCCATAACTTCTCCTCTGGTTGATATATATGCCTGACCTGTATATAAAATTAAAGGGACTAAAAAAACATTTTCACTGCTTGTATCTTACTATCCATATCCATAAACAGTTTCCAAATTCTCAGGCTTTGTATCATCTTTTGTTTAACCTCTTTCCACATATCCTTAGGTGCCTTAACAGAAGTATCATACATACTCCTAAATACTTCATCTTATTGTGTCTCCATAAATATGGGTATTACTTAACCAAATGGTGTGGGTAACATAATTTATGGCTTCATCCTTGGTTTTATCTTCAATTCATTTTATAACCTAAAAAGACCCGAAACTGTCTCAAAATGTTCCATAACACTGAAATGTCATTTTCTGCATTTATCAAATACCAAATAATATCATCTGCAAATAAAGCCAACTTTTCCTGATTGCCATACCAATTATTTCCTTGAATTTCTAAACCCCCCCCCTTTTTTTGTTAATGGCTCTAAATATAAAGAAAATAAAGGGGGAAAAGGACACCACCACCCGGTTCCTCAGTTTAAAAATGGAACTTATTTGAGAAAAACCCTCCCACTTCAATTATTGCCTCTGATCCTTCAGATATCCTGATAATTAACCTTATTATTGTATCAGGGAATGCAAATGCCCTCACTGCACTACTCATAAAATCCCAGCTTACGCTGTTGAATGCTTTCACTGTATTAAGACCCACCAATAGCAGTGGCATTTTCTAGTACTCTGTTTCCCTCTGGATCATCACTGAGCTATTAATGTTGTCAGATGTTCGTCAACTTTCCACAAAACCACCTTAACCCGTATCTATCAACTTCAGCAACACCTTTGCCATTCTTTTAACCAGTACAGGCAAACAACTCTTTCTACCCTCTGTTGCCGAAGTTGTTGTGCTAAAAGTTTTTGTGCCCTGGAGTTCTCAAACAATAGTTGCTTAACAGCAATCTTTCTAAACTCAAGCATATTATCCAAATAATCCCTTATTTTTTTTCTTTAGCACTCTGCAGTTGCTCCTCATCTTATGTGACATTCCCCTTATTCTGCAATACTTTAACCATTGTCAGCCCCTCTGAATAATTCCTATTACTACTTAACCAAATCTTTCTCATATTTCTCCCATATTCAACTCCATTTTCATTTCATCCCATTAGCTAGCTGCCCCTTCTGAAGAAATTTATTTTCTCTCAAACTCTCGAATAATTTCCTCTACCCATTCTCTGAATTTCTTTCTTTTAACAGGTAGATGGGAAAGTGCCAGTGTTTCATTTTTACTTCCATCACCCTGCATGTTTACCTTAGTTTTTATTGGTGCATGATCTCAGTTACTGGATGTGTGTCAATGTTTTGAATGAAATGCATGTGCTCCTATGAAATATATATTCTACCCAGTGTTGCACAGTTATAGTATCTTGGGGAATAATATGTAAATTCTGTCAGAGTTCCTACTACTGAATTCACATTATCAATACAAAATATTTTCATAAATGTCTTCAGAAATGTACCCTCTTCTGTTATATTTTCCCTTCTAGGTCCCCTGATATATCCTCAATATTGCAGATCAAGTTCCAGTCCCCACCTATTGGCTGTGTGTCATTTACTCTTATTTAGCTGTTCAGTGGGATACTTTGCAGACGCCTTAATAGTTAGGGACAACAGCTGGGTACAACAACCCTGTTTTTCTAAAGGTTAGCCAAACAGTCCACTTATGCTGTGCTGATGATGATGTCATAAGGCTGAAACATGCATGTCCACAAGTGGAGTTTGACTATACTGGGCTGAATTTGTCCATTAATAAACTTAAAAAAAAAAAAAAAAAAAAAACCTCAAGGGCATTCAGAACCACCACATAGCTGAAACACCTGCTGTCCTCAAGAGGTCATTAGAATATATCCCATAATCCTGTTTTACAAGACGTTTCAAGGAATCACACAATGCAAACTCTTAGCTTGGCTAGATTTTTCTTGTTTCTTCCAGTCCCCACCTACAAGTAATATTCTGTGCTGAAAGCTGATCACTTCTCCCAAAATTTCTTAAGCTCCACAACAGCAGTTTTTGGTAGAATACAAGCAAAAGTAGTACTCCTCTCTTGCCAACAGTCCCTTACTACGACAGATCTACCATTACTGTATTTTTTCCGCTTCTATCACTACTGAACCCCATTAGCAATCAATATTACTACTACTCGCTTCCTTTCCCCTGATATTCTGCTGAATATCCATTGGGAAATCATTTGTCAAATTCACATGCTAATTTCTTTCCAAATGCATCTCCTGAAGCACTGATATTTGCACTCTGCATTTCTTAATATAATGTAACACTGTTTGCCTTTTATCTGTACCTGTAAGGTCATTTACATTCCAAGATGATACGGTTAGAGTAGCCACTATGTCCAAAAGCTAATGTTCCCACATATTATGCATAACACATTTCTGAATGTGTATTTTCAACTTTTACCTTATGAGTACACACTGGCAGGCTAACCTTTTATACAGTTGTTTCTTCTCATTTTCATTTGAACCTATGTCACATTTTTCAAGCCTTTTTGCTTCAATGAAAAATGTCTAAACTTTTGTTTCTTTTTTCTGGGGACATCCCTGGAAGAAGACCAAAAGAAATTGCATTTAATACCAAGCAAGAGGTCACTTTTCCAGTACCCTCCAAGAAGAACCTCCCAGAAAAACTCCTCTCCCATGCCATGATTGGACCCTGGAACAGCTGCAGAGGACAAGGATAACCCAGAGAACATGGTGGCAAACGGAACTACACCAGAAGAACTTCGAGAAGCCAGTGAGTGCTCTGAGGATGGACAAATAGCCCCTGCAGTCTCACCCACAAGCAACTGGGGCACTCTCTGGGCATGTGGTGTAGGCAAGGGTTTATATTCTGCTATTCCTTCTTTTTAGGTACCGTAGGATAAGAAGCAAGCGGACTGATGTAAGAAACCTTGCTGTAGATGAGGAAGAAGCCTGATTGCTGGTAAGCACTGCTGAAAGAGTCCGTCAGAAGGTAAGCTGTCAAACAAGTATTCACAAGAACACACAGTCCCTCAAAATTCAAAAATAAAAGCACAAACAGTACACAAAAAGCCTATTAGAACCTAATCCCTTCCAGAACATGCACTGATAGAAAAGAAGACAATGAAGGCATATTGTCACAAAGTATATACAAACACCAAACATAAAACACATCTCTAGTCCTGAAATACACTTCCTGGTGTTTGAGTACAACACCTTCGAGGGAAATGTCTCAAGCAGTAAAATGAAGAAGGTGTTTTCACAAAGTGCACACAAGCACCAAAACACTCCCAATCTAATATCTCAAAAGCAGTAATTTCTTCTCATGAAACAGTCCCAGTATTCAATAATAAACCTACTGCAGTCTCTGACAAGAAACGTCTGCTATTTAATTTATTAATGGATTAATTTAATGGCATTTCATTACTGGAAAAGTCTTCACGAAACAAATACATCAACGATATTTAAAACAGCAATATTTTCTATCTGGAAATGAGAGAACTTAACATTTCACAAACATCTCTGTGGGAACGTATCTGCCAGAAATGAAGTCTGTAGCCAATTGTTGCTCATGTGAAGCCTCAAAGCTGCTTTCCCGTGAGGCGACAAGAAAGTACTGAAAGCAGGGTACACTCTGGCTGCTGTTTTCCCTCAAAGGGGGTAGCTATTCAGCAGTCAGAGTCTTTGTGTGGAAGGTAGCCAGAGCTTTTTGAAGACCAAACAGTTGTGGTATTCGGGGCAGGACACAGCCAACACAGCCAAAGGCTACTGCAGCAGTAAGAATGTTGCTCACTGACAATTTTCTAGGCAGCCAACTGCTGCCATATTGGACTCCTTAATTCCAGCATGATGATCATAAATAGATGCCTCTAGAGACAAAAATCTGTAAGAAGTAATAAGCCCTCCTTCATGGGATTTTTGGACGAACTGCAGGAAGATGATGGTATGTTCACTGCTCTGGCCTCATGTACAAAGTGTACAGAAATATCCGATTCCTCCTTACCTAGCTGAACCATTTTGTGGAAGAAGTCGCATGATTGGGAACATCTGACTTTCAAGCTTCTGGAGGACTGGGTCTCTAGTATATAGCCAAGAAGAACACGTTAAGTGCTGCTGATGTATAAACTACAGAAGAGGTTGGGCAGTGTGTGCCAGACACAGCACATGCTAGGACTGGGGCTAAGAAACTATCAGTGGTAACATTCTCGGGCTTGTCAAGCATTACATGAGTGGGCTTTTACTTTTTTGGCATTATTTCTGAGGGTCTTCTCTCCCTCAATCTTCTTGTAGCAGTGTTCTTTTTAATGCATCTTTTAAGAGTTAGGCCTTCTCCATAGCACAAGCCTTATCCCTTCTGCAAATCTCAAAAACAAGGTAGTAACTCGCTAAGACTTCCTCTCTCCCACTCTCTCTACTTATGAGAGCCCCAAGAACTATTTCCTGTTTTTCTGCAACTGAAATGGAAAGGGTCTTAATTCTACAGTTCTATACTTTTTTGGGGGGTCCAAATAAGACAATGCATTGTTTTGAACTGATACAGCATTTTAACAAACACTAAGCTTTATACGTGGCATGTTGATATACATCTGAGAAGCCAGTTTCATTCAACAGCTCTGATGCACGTTTAAATGAAAAACTTATCTGTTTTGTATAGTACACACATTTCACACACTGCAAGACTTACTGGAAGCAACTATTGGTTTTATTTACACCTAGATTTTATGAAATAATGATTATATTTACCTTCACTTAATACAGCTTTCTGTATGTTTTACTTAAACAAAAATCTAAACTCCATCAGCCCACTACATTTCTCCTCTGAAAACAATTATATCTGATTTAATATATTAATTCACCAAAGGTCCCGTCTTTATTTAGATCTCAAGTAAGTTTTCTTGAAAAACCCTCATGACATGAAGCCTGGTGTGGGTAAAACAGCATTTTAAGTTATGTCCACCCAATTCTTTCTGCAGAAAGTCTAAATTGCATTTCTGGTAATAGGAACCTTTTTTTAAATGGTAACAGAAATCTTTTGTCATTTTTATCTAGCCTTTCTCCTCCTCCTTAATAGTTTACTCACCTCTCTCCCCTTTGGATTGAATGACGGGTCCTTGTGTCTAAATGGTATTCCACTAGTTGGCTATACCCTAATTTAGCAGTGACTGTATCCCCACACTCGCATCACAGCTTGCATTCCCTGAACCTGTGTTGAGGGTAAGCCCACTATCTACTGAGCTGTGAGCTCAAGCCTCACCAAGATCTGGTACTAGATTCCCTTCCAATTCCTCTTGAAAACAATTGTATACACAAAAGAGTACCTCTCTCTCTCCCATGGTAGGGCTTCATCGTATTAACATGGTGGAATTGGTGTTTCTACTGCCCTCTTGACAACTGCATCATACAATTATCATTAACTTTCCTTAAAACAGTGAAAAGTACCCCTTGCCATGCTTTTTTTGCAGCTTATTATTTTGAACAGGAGTAAGCACCACCGCTACCTTTTGTCCAACAGTATACACTCAGGATCTCCATGTCCAGCCATACCACATATTTTGCTGCTGTTATGATTCTGTTAGGTGCTCACGACTATCTTATGAGCTTGCTAAGCTTAGCCCTGAAATTCAGCACACAATTTACAACAAACATACTTGTTAAGATCATATTCACCCAATGACTATGAATTACTATGAATTAGGATCTTGGGGCACCTAACTCTTAATTATCTCAAATGGCAAAAATGTGACTGTGGTGCATCTTTCTGTATGCAAACAGGAGATGGGGCAGTGCCATTTAATCTGGCCTGCAAATGTTCTCCAAATGGTCTTGACAACAGCAGAGATAAATATCTTCATCAAAATGTCTCTGGATAGCAGAGGATAGTTGCTTTTCTCCATGGTGCTTTTAGAAACAAGCTAGCAAGTCTGACATTAATTTAGTTTTGCATGTCCATCAGTATTTTCTGGGGGAAATCCATACCGCTGAACATTTCTTACAGAGGCTTCACCACCATTTCAGATCTATGTCAAACAATGAAATGGACAGATTGTCGAAACCCACATGGTCAAACCATTATGGTCAATAATTCAGTCGAAAAAAATTAAAATGCAAACATCTGCATACAATACAAAAAAATGCTTTTGCAGGGGGGCAAGCCCCCCCTGCACCCCCCACAACTCCTGCCAATTATATAGACCAACTCTGAGACTGCACTACAGTGGGGAAAAGGGCAAATTTCCTCATCCTTACTGTAACGTAATCTGAGAACAGTTCGATGGACTGAGTTGTTGATCATATGGGTTCGAACCACATGGGTTTTGAGAACCTGTGCATTCAATCGTTTAACAGGAACCCCACCTTTTCTTACTGTAGTGCGGTAAGCTGCTGCACTAGCATCTACTACCTCCTCCCTAGCCCTGTAAGTGGGTCAGGTTGAGCTTGGGGGAAGCTAAGGCTGGTCTGGTAGACCCAGTGAATAAGGAGAGGTGCTGGTGGCAGCTGATGTTCAGCTGCAAGGAGGAATAAATATATACCTCTTATCTATGCTGCTTAAAGTACTGACAGGCCCCACAATGTCCATGCCTACCCTTTGAATGTTTTCCCCAATAATATACAGTGGCAACAAATGATATGATGGTGACCATATGGATGGCAGTACAACACTGTCCTTTTTTTTTTTTTTTTTTTAATATACAATGACTAGTCAATACAAATTTTGTAACAGTTCCTTTTCATACAACGTATGCCCAAACGGTGTAAAAAAGGAATATCGTGGGTTATGGACAGAAGTGCTTGTTGATGGAAGAACTACGAGACTACCAACTGCTCTATTACTTTGCCATCTAATTTCTTTCAGGAACCCATTCTCTGTAAGGAATCCCTTACTCTATTTAGGCTCTCACTTCTCTTAAGAATAAAGACCCTCCTTGTTCACCTCCTTTAAAGTTCTGTGAGGTGGGATCTGACAGCTGTGCCTATTTCATCCCTCTCTTTATGATCCTCCTTGACTCCCCTTCCAAGAGGTCTATTATCTTTTGACAACTGTTGCTCTGATTTAGGCTTGCTACTACGAATCAGCTCTTCCACTGAAGTAAACCCTTCCAGTAGAAGAACAGTACCTTTTGACATCTGCAGCTGAATTTCAAGCTTTCTACTGCTGACTAGTTTTCTTGAAGCAACCACAACACCAGCCTCTGCTGAAGCCATGGGTATTGTCTGACTTGATACTGGCCCACTGCCACCTTCCCAACAAGATTCTATCAATGACTGGCTAAGTGTAACTGCATGCACTAGATATACTGTATAATTAGCCACTACCTGTTTATAACAATGACTGGATATCATCAAACAGCCATCTCCCCCCAACCTTCTTCTCAGCTCAAATAAATCCTAGCAATGGTACCCAAAAATGTGTTCTCCCATGGTCTTAAAAGGAGTGGACTGTCAGAGTAAATAATGAATCTATCGAAGAACTGCAGGATTAATAGCAGTTATGTATCAATAGCCCTCATCAATGGCCTCTTTACTCTGAACCAGAATAGGCTGCAGGCATTTGTGGCAATCTGGTGCTACCTTCTTACCTCTTTCAAATGGCTTTGGTTCCCGCACAGTCACTATGGACATCTGAAACATATATGTCCTACTTGGGTTACACTAGAAACATTTAACCCAAAGACCTTGGCTTGCACTACAATCAGTTGTTTCCTTATCTGTCTGTGCAACCTGCTGTAAACGCTTTACACCATCCCCCATGGGTTCTTTTGGATCCATATGTAGTGTTGGGCACCTACTTTGTGTGCAGTTGTGCTCTGTTTGCTCAAGAGAGGACATCCTTTTTACCCATTTCCTCAGCCATATTACACATCTGATCTGTTACAATTCTAATGTCCTCAGGGAAAGTAGTACTGAGCGACTATTCCCTTATCATAAAGTATCCCAAGATTTCAAAAGTAGTAACTTGACATCCACTCACCCAACCACGAAAGTGCATGTCTGCAATGAAATCACTAACACAGCCCACTTTCTCCTATAAGCTTCAAGAGAAAGTTTAAAACATTAAAATAGACAGTCTGCAACCTTTAAATACCAATCTCAAAGTAAACACAGCTTTCCAAGAAACATCACCAGCTCATTTGTCAATTTGTTGCTGACTGCAAGCATATTCAAATTTCCAGGTCATCGCCTCTTTACACTAATTAAATGATTTAGTACTCACAATGGCACCCAGAGCCGGGGTTCTGTCTCCTCTACTCATGTGACTACATTAGACAGTAGTCAGTTCACTTTCATGCTGATACTGATTCCTCCATTTCTGCACCTCATGTTGGTGCTTCTCTTCCTCCTTTGAAACTTCAGTCACACACTGTTCCTCTCTCCCCTTGCACCTCAGTTTGCTCCACTCTCTTAGCTGCAGAGTAGTTCGCTTCTAGCTGCAGCTCCATTTTTTTCAGTTCATGTTGAATTTTGAAATCACCTGGGAAGGAACTAGTGCTTTATTGCACATTCTGCATTCGCTGTCACAAGTATTGATGGAGTGAGCCCTGGCTGCACCCAAAGTGGCTATTATTTTATACTTGCGCAAACTAGCAGGCTTGATTTCTTTGCCTGCATTCATTATCTAAAAAGTTGATTTCTTTTCACACTCTACAGACCTAACTTTTGCCTAAGTGCTTTAGCTAAAAAATTAACTGCGGTCCAAGGTATTCTGCAGTATTTATATCATGTGGCTGCAGGAGTATGCACACTTTCAGGTCACAAAACTGCTTTACAGGCTGTACAAAGTTCAGTTCACAATGCTCATACTTTTGCAAACCAACTAAAAGACACTAATTTAACATGCGACTAATACATATATAATCCTACTTGATGTTACCAATCAGAATGTGATGATCATGGAAAAGTCTCACAATCCATACTGATATCACCACAGAATATGAATGGGGTGATTGGCCTTAAGAGTACTCAGTAAATGTACACTGCTGCCTTGTGTAACATCTAACACCTAACAAACAACACACTCAAATACGCTTTATAGTGTATAAAGTACAGTTGTGTACACTTACCATAAATGTAAATGTTCGAGTGTATTCACTGTTGCAGTCATCACACTTGGGTTATCTGCCTGCATGTAGCCCTCAGTCAGCGAGAATACCAGAGTCTTGGGATTTCTGCATCGGATGCTGTTGTCTCTTCCATGACATCAGGGGTATAAGACATGCAGCCGACGCCATTACATCAGTTTTTCTTGCCCCAGATGTCAGGAGACCCCAAAATAGGAAGCAATTACATGGCGTGGAACATCTCCAGTAAAAAGTAAATACCATTGCCATAAGATATGGCCAAAAAAGAGGATAGGCAGAAAGTATATAAAAAACAGGAGGCTGGAGGGAGGATAACCAGGACTGCAACAGTGAATACATTCTAATATCTACATTTATGGTAAGTGTACACAACTGTACTATATTATTCGTGTTTCACTGTTTCAGTCATCACACTTGCGTCGATTCCCAAAGCTGAGGAAGGGTGGAGGCATTCAAGAAGTATTAGGGCTAGCTAGCAGGCCTTGTAAGACTGCTGTAGCAAATCCAGCTCTGGATTTAGAAAAGATAGGTAAGTGGTAATGCTTGGTGAAGGTGTGTACTGAACTCCAAGTTGCAGCTTCCAGGATGTCCCTGGTAGGGACTCCCCTGAGAAATGCTGTAGAGGTTGATGTAGCCCTAGTGGAATGGGTTCTGATCCCCTGTGGGGTAGGTTTTCCATGGTGCTTGTAGCAGAAATGGATGCAGTGTGCTATCCATTTGGAGATGGTTTGCTTTGAAATGGCCTTGCCCCCTGCCCTTGCAGCAAAGCTGATTGCAGCTGGTCAGACTTTCTGAACAATTTAGTCCTGTCAAGGTAGAACCCTAGGCTGTATGTGCACATCCAAGGAGTGCAGGATCCTTTCCCCTTTATTCTGAGGATTAGGAAAAAAGGTTGGTAAATGGACAGATTGGTTTAAAGCCACACTGGATACCACCTTGGGCATAAATGATGGCTTTCTTCCTGGGGGAAACCCTGTCCGCATGGAAGAGAATGAAGGGTTCCACAGCCATAAGGGCCTGTAACTCAGACACTCTTCTTGCTGAAGTGATGGCTAGAAGTAAGGCTGTTTTCCAAGAGAGGAATTTTAACTCTGCTGCAGCAGCAGGCTCAAAAGGGAGGAGTGTGAGCTTCTCTAGTGTAAAGTTAAGGTCCCAGGCAGGAGTGGGAGCTCTCCTCGGGGGTCTTAAATTGTTAGCTCCTCACAGGAACTGTTTGACCAGAGGGTGAGAGAAGAGGGGTGGCTCAGTATTGTAATGAGCTGAGATGGCAGAGGCATGCATCTTAATGGATGAAAAGGATAGGCCTTTGTGGAGCAGCTCTGCTAGATAATCAAGGATATGAGGTAAGGTGGGCACGGCTGTGTCCTTTCCCTGAGACTGGCTCCAAGAACAATATCTTTTCCACTTTTCTGAATAGGATTTCCAAGTAATTGGCCTCCTGGCCTCAAGGATGCCATCCAGCATCTGTTTGCGGAGGATTGCTGGTGATGTATTCAGGGAGTAAGCCAGGCTGTTAGGTTCAGGGTTTGCAGCTGAGAATGCAAAATCTGGTCCTCCTGCTGGGACAGCAGAGAGGGGGGTCTGATGCAGGTGCCAGGGTGGCACTGTTGTCAGACTGCATAAAAGAGGGTACCAGTGGTGGCGTGGCCAGTCTGGTGCAATAAGTATTGTCCTTGGCCTGTCCTTTTTGCTCTTGAGTAGTACTTTTGAGAGGAGGGGCAGAGGGAGAAAGGCATATATTGAGAGGTTTTCCCATGTAAAGGATAGGGCATCCACTTTCCATGCTTGGCTGTGGGGAGTTCTGGTGCAAAGTTTGCTCAACTGATGGTTCTGGAGGGAAGCAAAGAGGTCCACCTCTTGTCTCCCCCACCTGTGGATTAGAAGCTTGAATGAATTGGGCTCCAGTTTCCACACGTGCATGGCCATTAGATTTCTGCTTAATTCATCTGTTAGTGAATTTTGTTTGCCTGGCAGGAATTGAGCTTGCAGGTGCACTTGGTTGCTCAAGGCTGTGTTCCACAGAGCCATGGCTAACCTGCAGAGTGGGTAGGAATGAGTTCCCCCCCTGCTTGTACCACATGACTGTGGTGTTGTCTGTCTTTATCAAGAGTTGTTCTGGAAGGATAATGTATTTGAATGCTGTCAGTGCATTCTGTACAGCTAACATTTACTTTTGATTCATGTGCAGGTGCATTTGCCCTGGGCTCCATTTGCCTTGAATGCATTTGCCTGCCATGTGAGCCCCCCATTTATAGTCTGATGCGACTGTTGTCCGGGTTTGGGCGGCAGGGGGTTGAGTGAAAGGGAGCCCCTTGTTGTGGTTGCAGGCCTCTGCCCACCAAAAGAAATCTGTCCTTAGGCAAGGAATGATTGGAATCAGTGTTCATAGGTCTGGAGAATGTTGACAACAGAGACTTTTGAAGTACCACTGAAGTTGCCTCATATGCAGTCTTGTATATGGAATTATGAGAATGCATGAGGCCATGAACCCTAGGGCTTGCAGTATTTTTCTTGCAGATAGCTGGGTATGTGTGGCCAGTAGTTTGAAGTAATTTGTCAAATAAACCTGCTTTTCTGGAGTGAGTAGTGCCATCTGGGAAGCTGTGTTCAAGCTTGCTCCCAGGAATACAATTTATTGGCTGGATACCAGATGTGATTTCTTTTCGTTGATGGTATACCCCAGAGACATTAGGAGTCTCTTTACAAACATCAGCTGCTGAAGTAGCAATTCCTGACTGTCCACCTGTATCAGGCAATCGTCCAAGTATGGGTAAATTTGAATGTTTCTCTGCCTGCAGTATGCAACGGCTGGAGTCAGGCACTTCGTGAATACCCTGGGTGCAGTAGATAAGTCAAAGGGAAGTGCAGAGAACTGATAGGGCATAGAGCATGCCCTGAAACGCAAATATTTCCTGCAAGATTCCCTTATGGGGATATGCAGATAAGCTTCTTTTAAGTCTAGGGTAACCAGCCAGGAGTCCTTGGCTAGCATAGGCAGCAGTTGTTGGAGTGTAAGCATTTTGAGCTTTGGTACCACCAGGAAGGTGTTGAGAATTGACAGATCAAGGATAGGGCGCCAAGAGTTTTCTTTTCTGGGCACCAGAAACAGTCTGGAGTAGAAACCCTGTCCCCTTTGTTCAGTTGGAATAGGGTGAATAGCCCTGATACTGAGAAGAGAAAGTACTTGCTTTTGGGCCTCTGCCCACTAGTGTGGGGGAAGGTCTGGCAATACTTTTGGGGTTGGCAGTGAATGGAAGTAGAATCTGTATCCCTGGTATACAATGCTTAAGACCCAATGGGCGAATTTTCCTCCTAGGGGTGCAAGTACTTGGGCATGGCTGGGAAGGGATGCAGAAGTCACTGATCTTTTTCCATAAGAGGGTGGCTTACCACTCCCTGTTTTTGAGGTGGAAGCACTCCATTGTTTATATCTGTGCATACACTGAGACTGTAGTCTTTGTGGTCTGTTGCCCCTGGGTTTGGACTGAGAAGGCCTGGGAGGGACTGGAAAGGACCAGTTTTTCGAAGGCCAATGCCTACTGAATCTAGGTGGCTGTACCTGTAAGAAATCTTTAACAGTTTGCATAGATTTAGCTTTCTCCTCCAACTTTTTAAGAACTACTTCTGCTTTTGTGCCAAACAAACATTCTTGTTTTAATGGAGCATCTTGTAATTTTGCTTTGACATGGTCTGGTAAGATTTGTTCCTTCAGCCAAGCATGCCTTTTCAGAACAGACCCAGTGACAACAGCCCTGCAAGATGCTTCTAAGGCATCAAAACCACATTGCAAAGTATGTTTACCAAATTGGTTTGCAGAATGCATTAGCTCTTGTAAATCTTTATTTTCTGCACAATCAGGACTCAACAACATTTTTTGTTTAATTAGTTCCATAATATGCTGCTGGTACATCAAAATGTGAAACTGGCAATTTAAAGCCCTGATGGCAAGAGTTGCAGAGGTATATACCTTCTTACCCCATCTGCCTAAAACCCTAGAATCCCCATCCGAAGGGGTTGGGTTTTAGCTGTAGTAGCCTTAATAGCTTTAGGTCCCTGGGAAATGGTCTCTGGATCCGCAGTAGGATTTTTGAAGAGAAATTTGTGAGAGTCATGTACTCTGTAGTACCTGTCAGGCTTTCTAGGAGCTGGAGGTAAAGTATCAGGGGTAAGACTTGATTCCATGAAGACATCATTTACAATATCCAGGACTGGGGGAATAGCTAGAGGCCTATGCTGAGGCAAGTCTAAAAATTCCCTGAGTCTCTTTTGACTGAGGGTAGTCCTGGCATTCCCAGCGGAAATATTCTCTTAGGGTATGCAAGGTTTCACAGAAAGAAAAGTCCTCTGGAGGTGAGGCAGAGGGAATGGAATTCTCTGTATGTGAGTCCTCATATGTGGATAAGGGTATGCCCTAGTAATCAGAGGGGTAAGAGTCATCGGACTTCATGGTCTGTAGAATCAGAAAGAAAATCAATTCTTTGTCTTTTAGAGGGGGAAGGCTGGCTTCCCCTAATTAAAGTAATAAGGTCTTCAGCCATTCTAAGCATTTGTTTCTGAGGCATAGGAGCTTGAGAATGAGCTTTGGTCGTCTGTTTCCTAGGCATAGTGCGACCTCTGGGCCTGAGAAATTCGGTAGTTTTAGTCAAAAACAAAGTAGTCAGGTTAATATGAACATCGGAAGGCCTGAAAAAACCTTCAGAAGCCGGTACCTGCACAGCAGCTCGGGACCCATCCAAGGTAGAGACATCCACAGGTTCCATAGTTGTAGAAGCATCTCGCAGCATACCGGACTCTGAATGGGTCTCAGTAGAGGATTGCGAATCAGCAGAAGCGGGTAGCAAAGGCTATGAAAGCGCCTCACTGAGTACCGGCGGATTGGCGACTAGCTTAACGGAAGCATCGTCAGCAGTTTTGGACCTATGCAGTCTGTCTCTGTCTTTATCCTTATGTTTTTTCGGAAGATCGGTAGTCGGAAGGCTTCACAAAGTCATTTCACAATACGGGGAACGAAAGCGAAAGAATTTAGCTACAGAGATAGCCCGATGATGAATAGTTCGGGTGTAGAACAAGGCACAAAACCGTAAGCGAGGAACGTTGTGGTCTGGGCCTAAACAGATGACACAGTAAGAATGAAAATCTATGAGAGGTATTTGCTTTCCAAAGGCAAGACAATAGTTAACTTTTGCTGACATTGGTTAGAGCAAGAAAAAAGAATCCCCAATGGGGTATTTAGCTTTAGAAGACTTCAGGTTTGAAACTCAAAAAACAAAAATTTCAGGTACCGGCCGACCAGCACTTGCGAACTGCTTCTGCTTCGGGCTCCCGCGCGGCAAGAAAAGCTGATGTAATTGCCCCTGATGACCTGACATCATGGAAGAGGCAACAGCATCTGACGCAGAAATCCTAATACTCTGGTATTCGAACCGACTGAGGGTTACCTGGAGGCAGATAACCCAAGTGTGATGACTGCAACAGTGAAACACAAAAAACATCTGCAAATCAGAACTGTAATCATTGGCTCCCCACAATTTCAGCCATCTCAAACAATGCCCAGTGCCGCCTACTCCCCAGAGCTATTTGAAACATGTACAGGATCATAATGCATATAAACTTTTTTCCCCACAAGTAACAACTAATGATGGTGCTCCAGTACTAAACTCCTTTTCCACACCTTTTAAGGTAATACAGCCAACTAACCAGACACTTCCAGCACACACACAACACAATTACTGTTTACTCTGAAAATAATCAGTCAGTTAAATATGTGGAAGGTAGCATGAGATTAGACAGCAACTATTCAAAAGAAAGAAGCCAGTAGTTGAGCTTACCCCAGTTTAATACACAACTTTATGCTAATAAACCTCCAACCAAAATCTTATAATTGCATATAACACAATTAAAATTAAACAATGCACTTTGTAAAAATAAATACACAAGCAACTTCACACTTACAAAGAAATAGCAAATAAATGGGTTTAGACAAACAGGCAGGCAGATTCATAAAGAAGAATTTTATCAGTTTATTTGATGTTATCAGTAATAGTATGTAGAAGACTTCCTGAACTCCAGCTGCCTCATGATGCATTAGTCCAAGCACCAACTGCACAGTTTCAAAGGAAGATAGATTATGCTTTTGGCTCTTTTTCAGAAAGGTATTTCCCTTGTGCATACTCCAGACACAAGGTGGTAACAGTCCCTCTTCTCTACCTACAGAGTCCCATACATTGTTTTCTGTTCTTCAATGCAAGTAAGCTGCCTCTTTCCGGAGTCGCATATCATATGTTCAGGGGTTGAAGTCAACTAAAGTAATGCAATTTTTGACATGAAGTTGCATTTTAAAGATCAAGCATTACGCCTGTAAATGCCTGTTCATCTAATAAGCTAGTTAACCTCTAATACCTCTGCTGTATTCTCAGTCTAAACAACTTCATATTTTGTACAATACTCATTTTATATGCTGTAATAATTAATGGAAGCAACTACCACAGTTTTAGTTACATTTTTAAAGCAAAGATAATTAATTGCATTTACCTCAGCTCAATATTGCTTTCTGCATGTTTTACTAAAAACAGCTCAAACCCACTCAGCCAGCCAAATTTCAAATGTCTCCTTTGATAAAAATTACATTTGCTTTAGCACAGTACCATGTATCTACACACGGAAATGTAAAGGCGTTTCAGATCTGACTGAAGGAAGCCCTAAGAACAAACATGACTTCCCTGAAAAAGCTTTGACAGAAAATAAACTAACAGCAGCTATAATGCAGGAATAAGTCAAACAGAGATATCCTAAATGAGGTAATTATCTTTGTTCACTTAGAGGAGCTCTCTAGCCAATAGTAAAATAAGCAGTGATAAAACTTTCTCACCAAGGTAGATAGATGCCTGCAGCAAAAGCTTTTGGAATCAGATCATCAAGGTAGAGGTCCACCAGCTAATACTATTTGTCAAAAACTCTAAAGCAACAGTGATCTGTATTAACAAATGCGTGATGCTTTGCAGTACTCAAACTCCATGGAACAAAAGGATGTGCAGATACAACCAACAAAAAAAGTGCAGTGCAAGTAGCGAAAAGCACAGTTGTGTACACTTACCATAAATGTAGATGTTCGAGTGTATTCACTGTTGCAGTCATTACATTTGGGTAATCTGCTCGCAGGTTGCCCTCAGTCGGCCTGATTAACAAAGTCTTGGGTCCTGCGTCGGCTGCTGTCCCTTCTTCCATGACGTCAGGTAGTCAGGGGTATAAAACATGCAGCCGACTCCATTACATCAGTTTTTCTTGCCCCAGATGTCAGGTGCCCCCCTAATGGGGAGCAAATAAACATAAAAACACAAAAGTATACCTCTAACAAAAAGCAAATACACCAAAAAGGCTTTTAAGCATAGTAAAGGAAAGTAGAGGTATAGCCAGAAAAAACTAGGGGGCTGGAGAGAGGGTAACCAGGGCTGCAACAGTGAATACACTCGAACATCTACATTTATGGTAAGTGTACACAACTGTACTATGTTCTTCGTATTTCACTGTTGCAGTCATTACATTTGGGAAGATTCCCAAAGCTATGGTTGGGAGGAGTTTATACAGCATTAGGGCCAGCTATAAAGGCCCTGCGAAACAGCAGTGGCAAAGCCAGCTCTGAATTTAGAGCAAATTGGTGAAAGTATGTACAGAGCTCCAGGTAGCAGCGTCTAGGATGTCCCAGGTAGGAACACCTCTGAGAAAGGCTGCAGAAGTAGGTGCAGCCCTGGTGGAGTGAGATCTGATCTCCTGGGGGATAGGTTTTCCATGGTGCTTATAGCAGAAATGAATGCAATGGCTTATCCATTTAGAAATGGTTTGTTTTGAAATAGCCTTCCCCTCTGCCCCTGCAGCAAATGCTACCAGCTGTTGTTCAGATTTCCTTTGAGATTTAGTCCAGTCCAAGCACAATCTAAGTTGTCTGTGCACATCCAAGGAATGCAGAATCTGTTCCCCATTGTTCTGTGGATTGGGAAAGAAGGTTGGCAAATGTATGGACTGATTAAGAGCCACACTGGAAACCACCTTGGGCATGAAGAATGGATTGGTCCTGAGAGATACCCTGTCCGCATGAGAGATGATGAAAGGCTCCACTGCCATAAGGGCCTGTAATTCAGATATCCTTCTGGCTGAAGTGATTGCTAAAAGGAAGGCTGTTTTCCAAGAAAGGAATTTTAACTCTGCAGTAGCAGCTGGCTCGAAAGGAGGTAGAATGAGTTTCTCCAAAACAAAGTTAAGGTCCCAGGCAGGGGTAGGAGCTCTCCTGGGTGGTCTCAAGTTTTTTGCCCCTCTAAGATACTGCTTGAGCAAAGGATGAGAGAAGAGAGGAGGTTCTGTGTTATAATGTGCTGAAATAGCTGAGGCCTGGATTTTAATGGAGGAAAAAGACAGGCCCTTGTGAAGCATCTCAGTTAAGTATTGCAAAATGTGAGGTAAATTGGGCATTGCTGTGCTCATCCCTAAAGATTGGTACCAGGCACAGAATCTTTTCCATTTGCCAGCATAAGATTTTCTAGTACTAGGTCTCCTTGCCTCCAAGATCATCCATCACAGGCTTGCTGAGGGATGATAAGGGTGAATTTAAGTGATTAGCCAGGCTGCAAGTTTCAATGTTGGAAGGTGAGGGTGCAGAATTTGGTTTGCCTGCTGAGACAGCAGGGAGGGGATCTGAGGCAGATGCCATGGAGATGTTTGCAACACACTGCGCAGGAGGAGGTACCAGTGTTGGCGAGGCCAGTCTAGAGCAATCAAAATCATCCTTGGTTTGTCCTGTTTGACTTTTAGTAGAACTTTGGAGAGCAGAGGCAGAGGGGGAAAGGTGTAGACTGAAAGATTTGTCTAGCTGAAGGACAGAGCATTCACTTTCCAGGACTGTTTGTGGGAAGTCCTTGAGCAAAACTTGTCCAACTGGTAGTTCAGGGGGAGGCAAATAGATCTATGTCTGGGCTCCACCATTCGCTTGTCAACATGTTGAAAAGTACAGTTGTGTACACCTACCATAAATGTAGATGTTCGAGTGTCTTCACTGTTGCAGTCATAACTGTAGGGTGCTCCTGCCGGCAGGCAGCCCGAGGTCGGCCAGAATCCCAAAGTCTGGGTCTGGCGTCGGCTGTATAAGCTAGTATCCTGACGTCAGGACGCCTTGGTACATAGCCCTCAGCCGACGCCATCTTCTCCAGCCTTTCTTGCCCTAGATGTCAGAAGTCCCCAACAAATCAAAAATGAATCCAACAAGGAAACACAAATACACCACAAATATGAGAGAAAGAGGGATAGGAGGAGGAAACCTGACTGCAACAGTGAAGACACTCGAACATCTACATTTATGGTAGGTGTACACAACTGTACTATGTTCTTCGTGTTTCACTGTTGCAGTCATAACTGTAGGGTGGAATCCCAAAGCAGTGTAGAGAGGGAGGTGGCTTTAGATAGAAGAAGGGAGGCAAGAATACCCTGCAAGACAGCAGAGGCAAAGCCTGCCCTAGACTTAGAAAACAAGGGGAGATTGTAGTGCTTGGAAAAAGTATGCACAGAACTCCAAGTGGCAGCTTCCAAGATATCCTTGGTAGGGACTCCTCTGAGGAAAGCAGTAGAAGTAGCAGCTGCTCTAGTAGAATGACTTCTAATGGTCCCTGGAAACTGTTTCCCATGATGAGTGTAACAAAATCTGATTCCATAAGCAATCCATTTGGAAATAGTTTGTTTAGAAATAGGTTTTCCAAGAGAACTGGAAGCAAAGGAAACAAACAATTGGTTAGACTTTCTGAAATCTTTAGTCTTGTCCAAGTAAAATCGTAACTGTCTGTGCACATCCAATGAATGCAAAATCCTTTCCCCTTTATTTTGAGGATTTGGAAAGAAAGTAGGAAGGTGAATTGTCTGATTCAAAGCCACTTTCGAAATCACCTTAGGCATGAAAGTAGGATTGGTCCTCAAGGATACTCTGTCCTGATGGAAAATAAGGTATGGTTCCACAGCCATGAGAGCTTGCAACTCTGAGACCCTTCTGGCAGAGGTCAAAGCTAACAAAAGAACAGTATTCCAGGATAGAAACTTAATATCTGAAGATACAGCAGGCTCAAAAGGAGGCAAAGTAAGTTTTTCTAAAACATAATTAAGATCCCAGGCAGGGACAGGAGGGGTCCTTGGAGGCCGCAAATTTTTAGCTCCTCTCAAGAACTGCTTCACCAAAGGATGTGAAAAAACAGGAGGATCAGAACTGAAATGCGCAGAGATAGCAGAAGCACGAATCTTAATGGAAGAAAAGGAAAGTCCTTTAGATAAAAGTTCCGAAAGGTAAAGCAAAATAGAGGAGAGATCAGGAACCTGAGGATCAGAGCCTCAGTCCTGCATCCAAATAGAAAACCTCTTCCATTTAGAGGCATAAGATTTCCTAGTGCTAGGCCGTCTAGCTTCCAAAAGAACATCCAAAACTTGTTTGGGAAGACTAGAGGAAATCAAATTTCTTTGAAGAGCCAAGCTGCCAAGCAAAGGGTCTTGAGATTGGAATGTAGTAACTGACCCTGATGCTGGGACAGAAGCGAAGGGTTCAGTGGAAGAATCCAAGGAGGCCCGAGAACAGGAGCTTTAAGGTTGGATACCAAAACTGTCGAGGCCAATTTGGAGCAATCAAGATGAGGAACTTGGGCTTGTCCTGCTTTATCTTCAGTAGTACCCGAGGCAGTAGAGGAAGAGGAGGAAGGCATATGCTGACAGGCTTCGCCAGCTGAAGGACAGGGCATCCACTCTCCATGCTGTTTTGTGGAAGGACCTGGTGCAAAAGCGAGGCAGCTGATGATTGAGATGGGATGCAAACAGATCTATCTGGGGACATCCCCAAACTGCAGTAATCCTGTTGAACAAGTTGGTGTCTAGCATCCATTCGTGAGGATCTGAAATGTTTCTGCTCAGGCTGTCTGCTAAGAGATTCTGTTTCCCTGGAATGAATTGAGCCTGGAGATGCAGATTCAAATTTAGAGCTGTGTCCCATAAACCCATAGCTAGTCTGCAAAGGGGTATGAATGAGAACCCCCTGCTTGTTGATGTACCACATGACCGTGGTGTTGTCTGTCAATTAGCAGAGGCCCTGGTTGTAAAAGGTTTTGAAGGCTAAAGGGCATTCTGAACTGCCAACATTTCCTTCAGATTGATGTGCCAGTGAAGATGGTCCTTTGTCCAGGTTCCCTGCTGGCAATTGTCTAGAAAGTGTGCTCCCCAAGCATAATCCGAGGCGTCCGTGGTTAGGATTTGAGTAGGCTGAGGGAGACGAAAAGGTTTTCCTTCGTTTAACGTGCATGCCCTGGACCACCAGAGGAACTCCTTCTGGAGGCAAGGGATCAGAGGAATCAGAATATCCAGATTGTGGTAGTGCTGTGACCGTACACTTTTCAGATACCATTGAAGCTTTCTCATGTGAAGCCTTGCGTTTGGAATCAACAGAATGCAGGAAGCCATGTAGCCCAGAGCCTGCAGGAATTTCCTTGCAGTGAGCCGAGATAGAGTTGCCAAGGTGTTGAAAGTAGAAGCCAGCTGAGTTTGTTTTTCTGGAGTGAGGTAGGCCCTTTGTAAGGTTGTATTTAAGAGGGCTCCCAAGAATACCATTTGTTGAGAAGGGATCAAATGTGACTTTTTTATGTTCACTGAGAATCCCAGTAGTAGGAGAAGACGTTGAACAAAGTCCAGATGTTGAAGCAGAAGATCTTTGCTGTCTGCCTGAATAAGGCAGTCATCCAAATAGGGGTAAATCTGGATCCCTGAAGTCTGCAGTAAGCCACTACTGGTGCCAGGCACTTGGTGAAGACTCTGGGCAGTAGATAAACCAAAGGGCAGAACAGAGAATTGAAAGTGCCTCGAACCTGCCTTGAACCTGAGGAATTTCCTGCGTTCTTGTCTGATAGGGATATGCAAATAGGCTTCCTTTAAGTCCAATGTCACCATCCAGGCGTCCTGAGAGAGCATTGGAATTAGCTGTTGCAGAGTAAGCATCTTGAACTTTGGAATTTCCAAAAAGGTGTTTAACACAGAAAGGTCCAGAATAGGTCTTCATGAGTTTTGCTTTCTGGGAACCAGAAACAGCCTTGAATAAAACCCTTTTCCCATTTCCGAGAGTGGAACAGGCTCTATGGCTCTCATGGCCAGAAGAGCATCCACTTGAGTTAAGGCCTCTGACCATTGAAGTTTTGGCAGATCTGGCCAACCGTGAGTCCTTGGCAAAGTGTGAAAGTGGAACTTGTAACCTTTTAAAATCACGTCCAATACCCATCTGTCCTGGGTAATATGAGTCCAATTTCTGTAAAAAAGAGACAGTTTTCCTCCGAGAGGGGCGTCCAGGTAAAGGGGTCCTGAAGCCCAACCGAGAGAGTCATAGAGTTTGCTTTCTTTGAGATTGGGATCTGTCTTCTCCCCTCCTAGGTGAAGAAGCAGTCCATTGTCTAGATCTGTAAGAGGTCTGGCCTTGACCACGACCTCTGGAGCGTCTATATCTTCCCCTTTGAGGCCTGTCAGACGTGGGAAAGGACCAATTTTAGAGGGCCAATTCCTGGAAAATCTAGGAGGCTGAACCTGCAAGAAATCTTTTACAGTCTGCATGGACTTTGCCTTTTCTTCCATCTTTTTAATAACTTCCTCAGCTTTAGAACCAAAAAGAACATCCTGTTGAACAGGGGCATCTAATAACTTAGCCTTAACCTGTTCAGGTAAACTTTGTTCACGAAGCCAGGCATGTCTCCTAATCACAGTACCAGAGGCAGCAGCCCTGCAGGAAGCATCCAAAGCATCAAAACCACAATGTAAGCTATGCTTGTTAACCTGTTCAGTAGCATGCAAAACATCCTGAAGTTCCTTATCCTCTGCACAAGCAGGAAGGGAAGCAAGCTTTTGCTTTAAAACAGACAAAAGAAACTGCTGATATTTAAACATATGAAACTGGCAATTTAAAGCCCTTACAGACAGGGTAGCAGAAGTATATACCTTTTTTCCCCACCTGTCTAAAGCACGAGAATCCTTCTCAGAGGGAATAGGATTTTTAGAAGTAGCAACCTTAGCAGCCTTAGAGCCCTGAGAAATAGTTTCAGGATCTGCAGAAGGGTTTTTAAATAAAAATAAATGAGAGTCAGGAACCCTATAAAATCTATCAGGCTTAGGAGGAGCAGGAGGCATGGAATCGGGATTCAAATTAGCCTCAGAAAAAGCATCATCTACAATGTCCAAGACAGGAGGGATAGCTAAAGGCCTATGCTGAGGAAGAAGAAGAAATTCTCTAAGCCTCTTTTTGGAAGCAGAATATTCCTGTCCTTCCCAATGAAAATGTTCCCTCATCTCATGCAAGGTTTCCCCAAAAGAAAAATCCTCAGGCGAAGAGGCCGAGGGCAAAGAATCCTCAGCATCCGAATCCTCATAAGGGGGAAAGGAATAGTCCTGATCAGAGGAAGAAACAGAAGATACAGAAGCCTGGTCAGAGGAATCCAGAGTAACATCCTGTCGAGGCCTTTTTTCAGGAGGGGGGTGAGAACCCCTAATCATTGTAAGCAAATCTTCAGCCATCCTCAATAATTGTTTTTGTGTTTTGGGAGTGGATTCAGAAGCAGCTTGAGCTGGAACTTTAGACTTAGTAGGAGTCTTTGTCTTTGCCTTTGCCTTTGAAATAGTGATGTGAGTAGGCCTGAAAACCCCCTCAGAAGCCGGTACCTGCACAGTGGTTCCGGACCCATCTGAAGGAGCGACGTCCGAAGGTCCTGCAGCAGTTAAAATAGTGGGCCTCGATGGCTCCCCATGGGAGTCCATATCGGCCATCGGTTCAGAAGTGGCGGACGACAGGGGCTGCAAAAGCGCCTCACTGACAACAGCCGAACCGGACGCTGGCTCCAGCTGCAACGAGTCCTGTTTGGACCTCGGAGGCCTGTCTTTGTCTTTGCGCTTCTTTTGAACTCCGGTAGTGTCCGACGACATTCTATAATTGAAGCGTCTGCCAAAATAATTTAAAGCTCAATCGTACCTGCGCTTGATAGTACGAGAGTTGAACCTGGCACAGAACCGACAACAAGAAACGTTGTGGTCAGGGCCTAAGCAAGGTAGACAGTAAGAGTGGAAATCTTTATGAGGTATTTATTTCCCACACGCTATACAATTATTAACTTTTTCTGACATCGGAGGAACAAGAAAAAGATTCCCCAACGGGGTACTTAGCTTTGAGAAGAGAAGTAACAACGGACCGACAACAACCAAATACGCTGTTCGAAAATCGCCAACCAACGTTTTGCGAGCTGCTTTCCACCGCACGGCAAGAAAGACTGGAGAAGATGGCGTCGGCTGAGGGCTATGTACCAAGGCGTCCTGACGTCAGGATACTAGCTTATACAGCCGGCGGACCCAGACTTTGGGATTCTGGCCGACCTCGGGCTGCCTGCCGGCAGGAGCACCCTACAGTTATGACTGCAACAGTGAAACACGAAGAACATCTCCGTAGTTCCAGTTTCCACTCGTGTGGGTCCATGAGGATTCTGCTTAGTCTGTCGGCCAGTGTATTCAATTTTCCTGGCAGGAATTGAGCTTGTAGGTGCACTTGGTAGCTCAAGGCTGTGTTTCACAATGCCATGGCTAGTCTGCAGAGGGGGTAGGAATGTGTACCCCGCCCTGCTTTTTTATGTACCACATAACCATGGTGTTGTCCATCTTTACCATTAGTTATCCTGGAAGAATATAGTCCTTGAAGGCTGTCAGAGCATTATGTACAGCTAACATTTCTTTTTGATTGATATGTAGGTGCATTTGATTTGGGTTCCATTTGCCCTGAATGCACTTCCCTGCCAGGTGAGCCCCCCATGCATAGTCTGACGCATCTGAAGTTAGGGTTTGGGCAGCAGGGGGTAGTGTGAATGGTAGCCCCTTGTTTTGGGCGAAAAGGCTCTGCTCACCATAAGAAGTCCAGGTTTAGGCAAGGTATGATAAGAATCATTGTTTCCAGGCTGTGACAATGTTGACTCCATAGACTTTTTAGATACCACTGTAATTTCTTCATATGCAGTCTTGCATATGGAATTAGAAGAATGCAGGAGGCCATGAACCCCAAGGCTTGCAGTATTTGTCTTGCAAATAGCAGGGTTTTTGTGGCCACTTGTATGAAGTAAGTTACCAAATGAATTTGCTTTTCTGGCGTGAGGAAAGCCATCTGGGCAGTTGTATTCAAGCTTGCACCCAGGAATGTAATCTGCACAGGGTACAAGCTGCGATTTCTTTTCGTTTATGGTGTACCCCAGACAAGTTAGAACCCTTTTTACAAATGCCAGATGATTTAAAAGTATGCCCTGGTTTTCTGTCTGAATTAGACAATCGTCCAGGTACGGATATATTTGAATGTTTCTTTGCCTGCAAAATGCAATAACTGGAGCCAGGCACTTTGTGAATACCATAGGCGCAGTAGACAAGCCAAAGGACAGTGCAGAGAACTGATAATGCAAGTAGCATGCTTTGAAGCATAGGTATCTTCTGCAAGATTCCCTGATTAGGATGTGCAGGTATGCTTCTTTTAAATCTAGAGTTGCCAACCAGACGTCTTTGCCTAGCATAGGAAGTAATTGGTGAAGAGTCAGCATCTTGAAATTTGGAATCTCCAGAAAGGTGTTTAGAGTAGACAGGTCCAGGATTGGACGCCATGATTTGTCTTTTCTGGGTACCAGAAAAAGCCTGGAATAGAAACCTTGTCCCTTTTCCTCTTCTGGTACCAGTTGAATAGCCCGATGCTCGAGAGAGAAAGTACCTGTTTTTGAGCCTCTGCCCACTGATTTGGGGGAGATCTGGCCACCCATTTGATGTTGGCAACTTGTGGAAATGAAATCTGTATCCGTGGGGCACTATATTTAAAACCCACTTGTCCTGGGTTATCAGCTCCCAGTTTTGTATGGAGAGCAATCTTTCCCCCCAAAGGGGCAGTCAAAAGATAAGTGCTTGGGAATTTTAAGAGGAAGTCATTGAAACTGTTTGCCATAGGAGGGTGCCTTGTTTCCAGATATGGAAGTGGAAGCCCCCCACTGCTTAGTTCTGAGAGTCCCCTGGGACTGAAATCTGGGGTTTTTGCTGTGTCTGGGTTTGGCTTGATAGTACCTGGAAGGGACTGGAAAGGACCAATTCTTAGTAGGCCAGTGCCTACTAAATCTTGGAAGTTGCAGTTGTAAAACGTCTTTAACAGTTTGCATAGATTTAACTTTATCTTCCATCTTTTTAAGACTTCTTCAGCCTTACTGCCAAACAGGCGGTCCTGATTAAAAGGAACATCCAACAATTTACACGCAAAGATTGCTCCTTAAGCTAAGCATGCCTTCTAAGCACAGACCCAGTGACAGCAGCCCTGCAAGAGGCCTCTAAAGAATCAAAACCACATTGCAAAGGATGTTTTCCAACTTGTTCAGCAGACTGCATTAAATCCTGTAAATCTTTATTTTCCACACAGTCAGAAATCAACATAATTTTTTGTTTTAGTCCAATAATATGCTGTTTTTTAACATATGAAATTGGCAGTTTAAAGCTCTGAATGCCAAGGTTGCAGAAGTATAAACCTTTTTACCCCATCTATCAAGCACCCTGGAGTCTCTATCAGAAGGGGTAGGATTTCTAGCAGTAGAAGCCTTAATGCCCTTGGGCCCCTGAGAAATGGTCTCTGGATCTGCGACAGGATTTTTGAAAAGGAACTTGTGGGACTCAGGAACCCTGTAGTATGTCAGGTTTACTAGGAGTAGGGAAACAGGAGCCATACTGGATTCTGAAAACACATCATCAACAATGTCTATTACAGGAGGTATAGCCAAAGGCCTATGCTGAGGAAGAAGGAGGAAATCCCTAAGCCTCTTTTTTGAATCAGAAAATTCCTGGCTTTCCCAGTGGAAATGTTCCCTTAAAGTATGCAAAGTTTCCCCAAAAGAAAAAATCCTCAGGAGGGGAAGCAGAGGGGAATGGAATCCTCTGCATCAGAATCCTCATAAGTAGGTATGGACAAATCCAGGTAATCAGAAGACTTAGAAGAAACAGGTCCAGGTCATCAGAAGAGTTGAAAGATACAGAATCCTGATCAGAAGATTGATAATCAAGCTCAGCCCTAGGCCTCTTAGAAGGGGGGGGGGGGGTTTGGGGTTGACTACCCCTGATTAGAGTAAGGAGATCTTCAGCCATTTTTATCATTTGTCTTTTAGGCATAGGGGCCTGAGCATTTGGCCTGGGCGTCAGTTTTTTAGACATGGATCGAGATTTAGGCCTTACTAATGAAGGCGGTGTAGATTTAATATGCAAGTCTGTAGGCCTGAATACACCCGCAGAAGCCAGTGCCTGCACAGTGGCTCCGGACCCATCCAAGGTAGAGACATCCGCGGTTCCATAGCTGAAGTATCTCGCTGCATACCGGACTCCGAATGGGTCTCAGGAGAGGCCTGCGAATCAAAAGTAGCGGGTATCAGGGGCTGCAAAAGTGCCACACCGAGTACCGGCGAACTGGCAACTGGCTTAGAAGCGTCATCGGCAGTTTTGGACCTCGGCGGCCTGCCTCTGTCTTTATCTTTATGTTTTTTTGGAATCCCGGTAGTCGAATGGCTAGCAGACATTTGTGGATAATTAAACAGAGAACCGAAATATTTAGAGGCAAAAATGTACCGACAACGGATAGTGCGCTTATTAATAGAGCACAAAACCGACAGCAAGTTACATCATGGTCAGGGCCTAGGCAAGGAATACAGTACGAATGAAAATCTTTATGAGGTATTTGCTTTCCACAAGTAATGCAATTATTAACTTTTACTGACATCGGTAAGGAGCAAGAAAAAGTTTCCCCAACGGGTACTTAGCTTTAAGTTGAAGACTTCGGTTCTGAAACTCAAAAACGAAAATTTCAAGAGTCGGCCGACCGGCGCTTGTGAACTGCTTCTGCTTCGGGCACCGCACGGCAAGAAAGACTGATGTAATGGTGTCAGCTGCATGTTTTATACCCCTGACGACCTAATGTCACGGAAGAAGGAACAGCAACCGACGCAGGACCCAAGCCTTTGTTAATCAGGCCAACTGAGGGCAACCTGCCAGCAGATTACCCAAATGTAATGACTGCAACAGTGAAACACAAAGAACATCACTAAACACAAACAATAAAATGCACCCAAAGGATGGTCCTATGGGTTAAAATCTACTCTTTAATGAAATAAAGCAAAATATATTAGTGCGCGCTTTTGTCCCTAACACACTGGGGACTTCATCAGAATATATCACATACCAATTCCAAAACCATTTAAATATTCAAGAAATAATTACAACTAGCTACTGAATTGACCAATAATAAAAAAATACAAGTGTCACATGATATTCCATAAATAATTCATATCAGACCAGGAAGGGAAGTTTTAATGCTAAAATTAAAAATTAAAAAATACAATTCCTATCATCTTGTACATTGTTTAAAAACTTGTATTTGTACAAAATGAAATGTTATATATTCCTATTTTTAATATTATATTAGTATTTTCATTATTTAATTTCATCAGAGGGATTGTAATGAGCCCCAACCTGTCAGCCTTTTCTTTTAAATCAGATGCGATGAAAACTGAATCATTTAACCCAGGTGGAAACTTAGCAGCTAAGCTTAATTGCTACTGTTATTCACTCTTGCTTAACAGAAGAAACTAGAAACAATCACAAACGTATGGGTATTATGAAAAAAACTTACTGTTTTCAAGTACCGGAAGGGTTGAATGTGGATAATTCCTGTAACGACGAACATTTTTTTCATTAAAGGATATATTTTACCTTGAAAAAATGTTGCTTACGTTTAAAAGCTTAAAATAGAAATGTTATATTTAAAAGAGTGTATTAAATTGAATGTTGTGCCACAGACGTTGCATGTATACAAGTTTCCTTCTGGGTTAATATATGATGAACACATGGTAAATGGTTTTACATGTATGTTTGATAAATGTGTTTGGAATTTTTAAACAAGGTATTACATTACAATGAAATGTTGAGGGACAGTCTCTGCCAGGAAGTGGAAGATTGAATGGAAGGGTGTTGCATTTTTTAATTTTTAATTTTAGCATCAAACCTTCCCTTTCTGGTGTGATACTAATTATTTAAGGAATATCATGTGACACTTGTATTTATTATTGTTCAATTCAACAGCCAATTGTGATTACTTCTTGAATATTTAAATGGTTTTGGTATTGATATGTGATGTAGTCTGATGAGGTCCCCAGTGCGTTAGGGACAAAAGTGCTCAATAATATATTTTAATTTTTTATTTCATTAAAAAGTGGATTTTAACTCATAGGACCCTCGGTTGGGTGTGTTTTATTGTTTATGTACAGATACAAACAGACCATAATTATGAAAGTAGAGTAACTGCAAGTTACACAAAGAAAGAGAATATGCAGTTCTGAGGAAATTTGCAGGTGTGTGCGTGCTGTAGATAGGTGACTCACTTTATTATAATCTGAAGTAAGAATTTTGGGTCTAGGATAGAGTTTTAACATTAAGGATTAAATTTTAGGGTTGGGATTAGGTACAATGTTTTAAAGATGAGGTTAGGGATGGTGCTTCAGGGTTAGACATGGAGTGTTTGGGTTAGGGCATTTAAAAGACATTGGTTACTGACAAAGTGGATATAAATGAAAGTTATGTACTTACCATAACAATAGATCCATGTTGTCGGTCTCCATCTGGTCCAACCTGTGGGTTATCAAATCGGACACCAGTCAAATCCTTCAGACTTGCCAGGCTCTGCCTCCATTACCCACAATCTCCCACTCAACGGAACCCTCAGATCGAATCTGCCCCATCAAAAATAAACTCTATGCTACAACAACTCCCCAAAAGGTCGACAAAGGACTCCAAGAACAAGGAGACGTTTACCTCCACTGAGAGGTTACCTCAAATAAGGAAGCTCATCAAAAACACAAAAGGTGGGGGCAGGAGGAGGTGGAAGGTTGAACAAGACGCAGAGTGCACAGATCTATTGTTATGATATGTGCATAACTTTCATATCTGATGTCTTCTCTGTCTGCTTCAACCTGTGGGACACAGTCTCCAGCCAAATAAAAATCCTTGGGAGGAACTAAGGGATATTCAGCAACACGGTGGAGCTGAAGGAAGCCCTGGGCATAGACTGAATATCCAGCTTGTAATGAGAAACAAAGGTATGGTCGCTCACCCAAGTAGTTGCTGCACAAACTTCATCCAATGATACTCTGGAAAAGAAAGATGTAGTAGCCATAGCTCTGGTAGAATGGCCATTAGTTTTGCTTGGCATGGTCTTGTCTCTCAAGGTATAAGCAAGAGAGAAACAGTCTGATAGCCACTTTGATAAAGTCACTTTTGACACAGATCTGCCCAAGCAAGATCTTGAAAGAGAAACAAAAAATCATCTAGATTTTCTAAAGGCCTTGATCCTGTCCAAATAAAATTTCAATTGCTTTTGCACATCCAAACAATGTAGAAAGCATTCACCCTTGTTTGAAAAATTGAGAAAAAACACAGGAAGGTGAATGAAGCAATTGAGATTACTCTCCAAAGTTACTTTGGGCAAAAAAGAGAGATTTGTACAGGGAGAAATCCTGTCTTTGTGGAAAACCAAACAAGGAGAGGAGTCAAAAGCTTGCAACTCTGAAACCCTCCTAGCCACAGTAACACCCACCAAAAATAAAGTCTTCAGAGACAACAAGTAGTAGTGTATTCAAAGGGAGAGCTTGCAATGACCTGCAAAGCAAAAGGTAAATCCCAGGGAGGGACTGGATCCTGAACTGGAAGATGCAACAAAAATCTACCTTTAAGGAAAGCCTTGGAAATCTTGACAGCTGCCAGAGGAGAGGAACATTATTCCTGCAGTCATGAAACTTTGAAATAGCTGCCGACTGCAACTTAAACATAGAAAAAAACTAAAGCCTGAATGAAACAGCTCAGCAAGACAATCTAGATCAGAGAGACTGAACAGCAGGGCCCTGAACCGGTAGTGGTCGGCTCCCAGCCAGAAGTGCAGAAACCTCCTTGAGTGCCTCTCTTATCTTGATATGATGGCAGGCGTCTGAAGTCTATTGAGCACATCTAATCTTACTTCCTCAGCAGAGACAGCATGGACTGCACAGTGACCATATGGAACATGGTCTGTTTCATGAAGGAATTTATAAGTCTCAGGTCTTTGTTCATCGTTGGTACCAAAATAAAGCTTGAACAGTCCTTGGATTCTGGTCTGGTGGGATGTCTTGGATGATTATTTGGAAGCAGTTTCTGAATCTCCAATACTGCCTGTACCCTCTGATGGGGTGGAACACCTAAGAGACATTTATAATGGAACCTTAAAATTTCTAAAAAGGGACTAGTATAGCCTCTGGATATATCTCAACATCTACATATCTGATGTGATGGCCTCCCAAGCTACTGGAAGGAGAACCAATCAACCACCGACTGCCTCCAGATCAGAACAGTAGGGCAACCCTTCAGGGCCAATGAAAAGGCCTGCTGGAGAAGTCTCTATGGAAGCCCTAATTCTGTAGACTGCCACTTCTCCATAGGTAGTATCCAATATTTCCTCGAAGCCTCTGAAGGAAGAGACATTTGCCCCCCCTTCTGATTTCTCGAAAAGGTTCACTGAGGGATAGCAAAACACACTCCTACAGAAGACAGCATTCCTCTCCTTGCTTGCTTCTAGTTAAGAGTATCCTTAATTTTCAGCCAAAACAGCATCAATCAAACAGAGCGTTAATAAAGGATGCCTTGAAGCAATCCAGAAAGTTGCACAGTCGCATTCAAGCATGGCAACTCATGGCAATGGCATAGCCAGTCGCTCGGGGTGCTCCATCAGCTGTACTGGAGAAAAGCTTGAAGGAAACATTGACAATCAACAGCAGGGTAGATAACTGAGTCTCCATTGTCTTTTAAATCTCTGGAGAATGCTGCATCTTAACATTTCTTGACAGTTCAGACACCAGATCGCATTAGAGTCTAGTCAAATGTGATAAATAATTAAGAGTCCTCAAAGCGAATGTGCCTGAGGCATACAAACACTTCCTTAAATGGTCCAACATCTGAGTCTCTCTATTTGTGGAATGGACCATGGAACTCTTCCTGGAGATTTACTTTTTGGTGGTCGCTGTCATCACATTACATCCACTGTCTGGCCCTTAGTCCAATGTGGTCAGTCCTTGGGAGGAGCAAGAATTTTATTTGGCTTCTTGCGAATAGGTTTTATCATGTTGGGTTCCTAAGTCTATGAGTGCACCCAGAGGGGGGGGGGGGGGACCACCCAAGGCATGGACAGATCCACGCCAAAGGCTTCCAAAAATACTGACTTCTCTGCAGAGGGGGCCTTAGTGGTCCAGCCCTTGCTCTGGCAAAAAGCTCCAAGAGATTGCCAAAACAGGAGGCATCCTGTGGAGACTTAGGGGACCCTTCCCCTTCTTAGTATCTTCTTTGAGAGACTCCGTCAGGAAGTTAAGGTGCTTCCTCTTATACCACCTCTCACCTGGCTTCTTGGTTCAGTGATACCACAGGAGAGGGAGATAAGATGGGAAGCTTCACCATGGGGGCAGATTGGAGATCAATAAGCATAAGCTGTCCAGTTGTAGACTGTCTGGTCAAAGGTCTAGAACAGAAAGGGGGTGGAACACCAACTGGAGATCCCAACCCATCTCCTTAGAGGAGAACATGTTCTCCACAATGTCAAAGACAGAAGTGGACATTGGCCTCCAGGTACTGAGGGCACCAGTATCTGAAGATACTAGAGAAGCACCAGACTCAGAGGGAGCTAGAACTCGAGCAGTGACTGAGATTGGAATAGAGCTGTTGAAAGCACAAGTTCTGAGCAGGAGGGACAAACCCATAGCTGGGTCCATTGACCCCAATCTGGAAACACCAGTCATGACACTACAGCACCAAGGTGCAAGTCAGCCCCAAGGTAGTGTGAATTCAGGAGACCAAGGAGGGAACAGAGGATGGCCAAGCAATAAGATATGACACAGAGAACAGGAATGTAGCTTTGCCCATTGCCCTCAGATCCAAAGGGAATGATGAAGGAAACCACTTATATGAAGTCCCAGATCTGAAGGGATGTGACCTAACTGCATCTGAGTCTGAAAAAGGACTTCATCCACTGCTACAAGTCAAAAGCTTTGAAACTGCCCACTGGCTTCGATGACCAGGTGAAAAAAGCCACTGAAGGGGGGGCTTGGAGAGTCTCTTAGATGACGAAGAACTTGTCTGCCGGACCCAGAATCAGGGAGATCTAGGACCATGGCAGGGAAGGCAAGAACTCTGGTGACAGCTCTGGTAGAGTAGAAGGGGAGAAGGGGGTAGCTGCCAGACCCAATGGAGCTCCTTGAACCAAGAAAATTGCTAGGAAGATTTGGAGCCACAGATGGAGACTTACTTGTAGGTGTCACCAAGGGCAATCAGCTCCAAGGGGACAGAGCTGATGCTGGCAGCTGGGCACCTGAAAGTCATGGGATATTTGGGTCCAGCAAACCCAAAGGAGGAGGACCTGGAAGACAAACTGAGGAGGACCTTTTCCAATCCCCCTTGAAGGTCTTGAAGTCCCTAGGCAGGCAATGCTTGTCGGACCAGAGTCTTGGAGTCGAGGAAGCAGAAGATGATGATGATGGACCAGCAAAAAGAAGGCCTTTAAAGACCAACTTTGCCCATCATTTGTTGACTGCCCTGGACCAAAACTCCTCATAAATTGAACAGGAGTCTAGAGATGCACTACCCCCAAATAGACACACTTACTGTGTGCATTCTGAGATGGTAATTTCTGCCAACAGGTAACTCCACACATTTTAAAACCCTTATCCATACTGAAGTACTCTACTATAACTAACCTCACTACAACAAGCAGAAGAAAACATACAAAGAAATAAAACCTACATTACTCAAGGCTATACACCTGAAAAAAAAGGCAGAACAATATAAGAAAAAAAGGGTGGGAAAGCCCAATACAAACACCCACCACAAGACCTAACCTACCTACCTATATTCCTACAGTAACATTCTACACTATGTACACTAACTAGGGTAAGGGAACAGCAGTAAAGATCAAAAAATTATACAAGAAAAAAAACTGTTTAACAAAGGAGATGATGATGAGAAGCCATATCAAGCTGCTACCAGGAAGGGCGGCAAACTAGACCTGAAAGGTCGGTTGAAGAGAAGGGGACTGTGGGTAAGGGAGGTGGAGCCTAGCGAGTCAAAAGTCCAAAAGATTTGGCCAATGTTGGATCCGATAATCCAGAAGTTGAAGCCAGATGAAGAAGACAATGTGAATCTCAAGTTCCTATTCCAGGAAATAAGATACGCAAAAAGAATTATGCCTGCATATCTGTCACCTAAAACAGTCCTTCACAATGGTCAGAGTCAATCTTTTATCCTGGAAGACTGCAACCACATCTTGAGAAGTATGTCCAAAAAGGACCTCCTTTCAGTCATAGTATCCAAGGTGAACTGTCTAAGTTTATCGTTAAAGTAGGAGGGAATGAGCTACAGAATCTTTTGCTGGCACATTCCTGACATAGCAATCATAGCCACAGTATTAGAACAATGAAAGTTAAAGAAAATAATGCAGAAGCACGCTGTAACAATGGTAAGGTCTTACAGCCAGGGAATTCTGCATGTCTTCACCATACCTGGTCCACTATGATGGACTGGAAGATGAAGAGGTGAGAAACAGTAAAGGATTAAAACTTTAATGAGGGAAAGGAAAATACCCTCCTGCCAACTATGTTTAGGCTCAGTAAAAGAAATAATGTGAAAAACTGTTGTGGTTTCTAGGAGATATGCTCGACTGAAACAGATCACACAGGCAGTTTGTCTTACGATGCTTGGGTCAGGGAGTCCCTCAACTCCTCTGAGAAATTGCAGAGGGCATTAACCTTATTATAAATAATATAAGCAGAATCTTGATGTATCCTTGAAATAAGGCTTCAAAGAGGGATAACCCAAGGGTCTTCATCCTTCCTAGTGGGACAGTGACCAGTGACTGAGACACTTCTGGGTAAAAGAAATAAGAGCTACAGGCAAGGCCAAGAATGACTTCAGTGCACTGAGAGACTTCACCAAAGAAGGGGCCATTAGAAAGGCAGTTATAAATGGGGGGGGGGTAGAGTCATCATATTTACTGGTCTCAAAGATGTTGGTTTCCTGTTCCTCTGCATCTCCTTGGGACACAAAGGGAAGGACAACATTATTCTCAACCCCTAGCTCCACAGTGCAATAGCGTGCACTTGCATAATGGATGAGGGGTTTAGCATGTGGTAAATAAAATGACGGGACTTGAACACTAGGGTGCAGGCATGACGCCATAAAGCAATTGCCAAAAGCAGGGCTGCGTCTGGAGAAGACTGAACAGAGGCTGTCACTGGTGTTTCCTAAGGATACACACCCACTGCACATCAAAGGGATAACATTCAAACAGCTTGGTCTATATCATAGGTCTTTCAGGTATGAAAGAACCCAGAACAATCTCTTTAACCTGAACAGGGAAAGTCCTTGAGAAAACATGGTGGGAGGGTAGAAAAAAGAAAGCATTATATTCTCAAGCAAAAACACAGAACATGTGGAAGCGAACAAGGTGAAAAATGTATTCTGGACATAGATGTGGGGTTAGACAATATGAACTCCCCAGTATACATACCCAATATTGGGTACCACTTGTGTACCTACTGCAAGGCTTTCATTGTCCACAAATGACAAGTATGAGCTTGACCATTTGCTAGTCAAAGAGGAGGTGCTAGCATACGACTGCACTTTATGGGAAGACTTGGCATGATGACATTATGATCACTGTATGTTCTTTGATTCTCTCACCACCTCATGTTCCTCAGCATCAGTTTGCATTTATGAAAGGGACCATCCCTCTGATCTCTATACCAGGCACCTTCAAAAAGTGACACCTTCAGAGAATTAAGATAGGCCTTAAGCATCTCCCTTCTTCATCAGGCGGTTAGATTATAGTAATATCACACATGGCACTTCACACATTTTGCTCTTCGACAAGCAACAGACAATATCAGTGTGGATCCTGGCCCATGAACACACGGCCCATGACTCTCAACAGTATGGTATTTTTGCAGAAAATACCAACTTTCAGCCTTCATCAACAGCCAATCACAAAATACTGCCTGACTCTAATCCACAAGTTCCTTAGTCTTGCTTCAATAAGGCGTTTTGGTTCTGTACAGATAGCGAGATAAAATGACAAATAATTATATATAAACAAATGTGTACATAACCTGATGTACACATCGCTATCAGTTACAATGACTTCTTGTAAGCAAAAGAGAATACTCTGCTCATGGGATTTAGTATCTTTACTTAATAATTTGATTTTTGCACTTTTCATATTACAAGAATTAACCACAGCATCACTTTTGAATTTTATAAGCCCTCCATAGCAAGCATCAAATTTGGGGTACTTTATACACAAATAAATACAATGACAACAAAACATTTTATTCAGTTTCACACCACTGACTATATCTGCTCAGTCTGATACTGACAAATGTGCATACTGTATTCTATCTTTTTAATATTATGTTTACTCTGCTACATAATGCACAGTTTTAACACCTTAATTTTCACACTTTGTGAACCCTTCAATTATCAAGTGTTTTCCACTTAAGTTCCATTCTCGGATACATTATTAAAAAAGGAAATTTATCCTTTTGTACCAATTTATCCTACTGCTCTAGCACTCAGTTCTCCAGACACAAACCATATTTCTATGTACATCCTATTTTAACTCCTTGCCTCTTACACCCCAATTTACTACATTTCTATGTATTCTATCTTCTCTATTCTCCATCTCCCCTTTACTGTACTCTCTTATACCCCATTCCCTATATTTATATGTATTCACTATCTTGTCTATTTTCCGTTCCCATTTATTGTACCCAGGCTCTATTATGTTTTGGTCTTCTGCCAACTAATTTCGATCTCCCTCCTCTATCTCTGTGATATCACTATGCACCCACCCTGTTTTACCCAACTTTCCCCCAACCTGTACCACCTCTATACCTTTTTTCATTTTCCTTTCCACACCACTCAGCCCCATCTCATGCTGCAATTAATTATGATCTTGCAAATTATTCCTGGTTACTTTTCCAGTCTCCTTTGATTTCAGTTTTTTTTTTACAGTGGATTTTTGATTGGACTATCTGCATGCTTCGGACAGCTGTGGGAGGAAATAACTCTGGCCATTTTTTCTGTTTCATATTTCATTTGATCACAGACATCTGATGTGTACGGTCAGTAAAAGTGCTTATAGCTGGAGACGCATCTGTGTTGGAGGTTGCACTGTATGATGATACTGACAGCAGCAAGCAGAATGTATCTGATCATAACCCGACATCTGATATGTACACAGTCATACAAGCAACTGTAACTGAGCACATTTGAGAGAGAGAGAGAATGTGTGTGTGTGTGTGTGTGTGGGTCACAATGAGATGACACTTTAGTTCTGTCATTTCTACCAGCCCTGTCAATTCTACCAGCCCAACTCCCCAGTGCCATATGTTCATACTGGGTCTAACAGCTTATTTCTTTACACTAGACTTACTGTGGTATTGCTGGGGCCAGTCATGGACCCTAAGGCTGTCCCTGGGGGCAATGCAGTCTCTGCATCTGTCTGGGTTTTTCTTGTGTGCCTTACCAGCTTCTCCCTCCCTCACAGCAACATGGTAGCATCCGAGGGGGCATTTGGGTGTGCAATGCAGACGTGTGTGTGTGAATGTATATATATATATATAGGGTTTACTACTGGAATTGCGAACGGCACTTGGGCGACAGTCAGATAGTCGAACGTATAAGGTCGTAAACAAGGATGTCGAAGACAAAATAATCAATCTAGGAACGGTTTTAACATGGGTCGAGGTTGGTGTTCAGTATTATTCCCTACTACAAACATCTTCTCTACCTCGACCCATGTTAAAACCGTTCCTAGATTGATTATTTTGTCTTCGACATCCTTGTTTACGACCTTATACGTTCGACTATCTGACTGTCGCCCAAGTGCCGTTCGCAATTCCAATAGTAAACCATATATAGACACACATATATATACATACACATATTTATATATATATACACACACACACACATTATAACTATAATTTTTATATATGTTTCTTCTGCAAGTGTGAATTTGGAAATATAATGATAGTTGATAGCTAACTCAAATACAGTTTCTTAGTATGGCATTTATTTTTAATTCTGCGGTAAAGTTATGTTCTCTCACTTTGGTCCTCCTATTACTTCTATGAGCAGTGATCTCTTAGATACATTTTCTCTCGATTTTGGTGTTTAATGCTGGCAATATTTGACCAGTTAGCTTTTGGTTGATATTCAGTTTCTGAATCTATGTTTCTGACCGGTAGCTCTGTAGCTCCAATGCTAGTGAAAGTGGGAGATATTATGCTGATATGTAAGTTTTATGCCATGCACATGCCCAGGTTTTTGGATAATGTGCCTAATTTTCAAGGCCTTCTGCAAAGATTTTCAATGTCTGCAGGTTGAGAAGTATGATGTGACCACTCACTCTAAGGTTTCAGCTTTTGTGCAATTAAACTTGAGGATTTTCCCCAAGACCAATATTACAATCAAGAATCATAACAGAAAAAGTGCTTAAGCGGAAGAGGAATCTGCACAATCTATCCAACCAGCACTTGATGCTATGAGAGACAAAAATGCTACTGAGCTGGAGACAACAAAAGACTAGTCCAGCAAGTGCCCAGTGCAGAAAGCATTCAAAAATGGATCAGCTATTTTTAAAGTAAAAATGTTTATGAAGACAATCTAAAAACAATCAAACTCTACTATTCTAGGTGGCTTACAACGTACGCAAAGATTTAAGTATATTTCAGTGTAATACATCGTGCCACTGTTTACCCTAGGACACTGCTTTGAACAAATGGGAATCACACAACTTTAGAACTTATAACATACATAGACACAATTCTGGCAATCACTGCTATGAACCAGCACCATGCAAGAAACAGGACACAAATGTGTGTGCTTTCAATACCTTCATACAGTGGCCATGGAAAGAACAACAAAGACAGCTGTAAAAAAATATATATATATCAAATAATGCCATGCAAAATGAATGCCTTATTACTGTTTGCGTTAGTTACATTGCTGGGTTAGGTATGTACTTTCTATATCTGTACCCATGCAGGCAAATCATTATTAATGAGGATGTTCACATGTGAACAACAATCCCATGCAAACACCCACACAGTAAACCTTTGTTCCAGGAGTGGTGCAAGCACTTGACAATTTTAGGCCACAAAGCAGGAAGCAATGTCCGGTTGCAGGACAACCATATCGCCCAAGAGGACCAAAGGGAAAGATGCATCTGCACTAGAAAAGTCTCACCTGTCAGCAAGGAAACCACAATAAATCAAGTAAACAAAGACAGTGCAGCAGGAGTGCCACACACAGCAACTCCAGCAAATGTTTTCACACCAGGGCAACAGCATGCAATGAAGAAAACATCACATCAGCTGCTATTAAACACTGTAACTCTACCATCACCAAAATGCAGGCACTAACATTTTCAATGGTTTCTTTTCTGTATTCAACAGGCACTGCACCTCAAATACAAGCAATATTTTAACTAAGAAAATGAATTTTAATAACACTTGATAGTACTTGACCTATTGACAAATATGGGGTAGTTATTCAGTTAAAGACTCTGTTGCAAGTACTACAGAACTGATGTGACAAATATGTCTAAGCTCCAGGATTTTTTTTATATTCTAAGATGGAAATGGCATTATGGTAAGACGTTTACCTCTTAGACAAAGGGTACACAATTTGATTCTCACTTTTGAAGGAAACTGGATGGCTTAAAATGGCCCACAAGGGCAGCTAACCTAGTACTTATGAACAATTAAGGTATGAAATGATCACTGTCCCACTTAACAGCAGATACCTCCACCAGATACTATGCAGACAATATACAGAAGATTTATGTAGTCACCATAACGTTTCATATGGGTTGTCCATTTTCATTCTTCTTCAACCTGTGGGTTCGGATCTGATTCGACCACTGCAATAGCTAGTGGCAACCAAAAAGCTCTAAAGCTCCTCCCTTACCCATAATGCACCCCTCCCAAGTTTTCTCAGATCTTCTTTGCTGACAGAGAAATATCGGCATATGTATATACGGGTCCATATGACTTGGTCGACAGTTCATATGGTCGACTGTTTATTTGGTCGACAGTTCATTTGATCGACAAGCATTTGCCCCCTTCCCCAATGTTGTGTGACCCTGGAGTTGTTATATATAGTTAGGGGGGGTGTGGGGGGCACAGCCCCCCACATTGAGGGGTGGGAAGCCCCCCATCTAAAATGCTTGGCGATCAAATGAACTGTCGACCAAATAAACAGTCGACCATATGAACTGTCGACCAAGTCATATGGACCCGTATATACACATACAGACGTGTATATGCAACAAGGCAAGGTATAAAAGATTTCATATATAGACAGACTATCTCTGGAGCTCAGCACAGGAAGTGACAATATAGGCCTACTCGTTCTTTTAGGAGTCCAAAGTAGGGGGTTGGAGGGTGGGTTGTTGAGGAAGAATGAAAATGGAGCTCAGCACAGGGAAGTGACAATATAGGCCTACTCGTTCTTTTAGGAGTCCAAAGGTAGGGGGTTGGAGGGTGGGTTGTTGAGGAAGAATGAAAATGGACAACACAAATGGAACGTTATGTTGAGTATACAACTTCTTTATCTGATGTTGTCAATTTTCATACCATCCTCAACCTGTGGGACAGAGTCCCTAGCCACCCTAGATCCTGGGTGGACTCAAGGCAGGATGTTCTTTACCACCACTGAACCAAATGATGCCCTCCTCATAATCAGTAACATAGCCCAAATTGCTGCTGCACATATTTCATCCATGAAGCTCAGGCTTGAAATACTGATGAAATCACCACGGCTTTAGTTGAATGGGCTCAACAGTTTCAGTAAAGTAATACCTGGTTTCTTGTAAATGAGTTAAATATAATCTGTGATCTATCTTGCCAATGTTACTTTGGCAAATGGTTTGTCCAGTCTTACTTCCGAAAAGGAAACAAACAGTTTTCCTGATATTTTCAGTCAGATTTCAAGATATTTTTTGTCCTATGAAGGTAAAAACGCAATCGTCTGTGAACATCTAATAAATGTAGCAGGTATTCACCTTTATTGGACAATTTAAGAAAAAATACTGGTAAATTGATGGATTGGTTGATATTGGTGTCTGATACCATTTTAGGTAGAAAGGATGAGTTAGTACGTAATGTAACCCTGTCTTTATGAAAGATCAAATATTTTATTTTTATTTATTTTATTTTATTTTACATTTGTTAACCGGGCTAGTCCAACTGGATACATGTCCATTTTCAGTGGAGGCCCGAGGAGAAAAGCTCCGCTATCTAATACATGGTAAAAAATATAAACACAATATATAAGTTATTACAAGCACAATAAGCATATTACACAATACATGGGGTATTTCAAGCACAAAAAATACTTAAGACATTAAACCACAATATGAGAAAGTAAGGTAATAGGAGATATAGCTGATACAGAAATACTGGAATGTGTAGTATGATACAGCAGAGATTAAGGAGTTTGTTTAAAAGTTTTCAATAGTATGTAGAGAAGAGTATAGTTGATAGATAAGTGATAGTATTTCTAGTAGAAAACAAGAAAGTTAGTAATAGAATGTAGATAAGAGTATAGTTGATAGATAAGAGACAGCATTTATAGTAGAAATGAACACTGAAAAAGAAAGAAAAATCTACCTGAGAGAAGTGTAAGGATGCAGTTTGTGTGAGGAGTTGTAAAGATCAGCTCGGGTTGTTGCATGAGCATAGCCAGTGATTGGTTAGATAGTGTTTTAGATAGTGTTTTAGTTTAGTTTTAAACAGTGTGATGGATGTTTTGGGCTATTAGGTCAGGAGGAAGTTGATTCCATATCTTACCATATCTTACCAACTGAGTTAGAAAATATAGAGTCACCTGATGTGTTCTTTGATAGAGAAGTTTGAATCAGTGTTTTGTTAGATGAAAGGCGAAGGTTTTTTAGGTTGTTGTAGGGTTTTATAAGGGTGGAGAGCATAGGTGTATTTTCAGGGTGGTGAAGGGCTTTTTGGGCTATGGAGAGCTGATAGTATTGAATTAGGTGGGGTAGTTCTAGCCATCCTAGGTAGCGGAGATTCTGGCAGTGATGTGTTTTATATGGGGAGGCAGTGGCAAATCTGGCAATGTTATTATAGGCTGCTGTAAGCTTATTGGTATTGTATTTAGAAAGGTTAGTATATATTGGGGAAGCATATAGGAGTGTCGATATGAGATGGGTTCTAGCTATGGTAGTTCTTGCTTCAGGAGTTAGAAATTGTTTGATTCTGTAGAGAGAACCTAATTTTCTATTAGTTGCTTTTATGAATGAGTTGATATGAAAGTCAAATTTAAGTAGGTTGTCAATAGTTATGCCAAGAAGTTTGGCCGTTTGGTCAGGAGAGATAAGGGTGCCATTGTTAGAGGTGAGAGAGAAGTTGATAGAGGGGGATTGGTGTGTGGGTAGGAAGAGGAGAAGTTTAGTTTTCTTAGGGTTTAGGAGGAGACAGTGATTAGAGAACCATTGCTCTAAGGTGGTGAAAGTTTTTTGGGTAAGTGAGTGTAGGCCAGTTTGGGTGGTGGCTGAGCAAATGATGGTGGTATCGTCAGCGTATTGGATACAAGTAGTTAGAGGGGTGACAAGATGTAGGTCATTGATAAAGATGGAAAATAGAAGAGGACCCAAGATGGAGCCCTGAGGGACTCCCAGAGTGGTGGGCAGAAGTTCGGAGAGATTAGTGTTCCATAACACTGCTTGTTTCCGATTTTGAAGATAGGAGGAAAACCAGTTTAAGGCAATGCTGTCAAGAGAAAGAGATTTTAAGCGATGTAGGAGTAGTTGGTGGTTCACCATATCAAAGGCTTTTGACAGGTCAACAAAAAATGCTGATGAGAGTAGGTTATTATTTCGTTTTTTATTAATGGAGTCAATAAAGGATAATAAGGCTGTGGTGGTGCTATGGTACGGACGAAATCCATGTTGGCAGTTTGCGAGGAGGTTATTGTTTAGGAGGTGACTAAGTAATTGTTTGTGGATACATTTCTCCATTATTTTAGCAAGAGGAGATAGGAGTGCTATGGGGCGGTAGTTGGAATATTCAAAAGAATCACCCCCTTTGAAGAGAGGGATGATGTGGGAGATTTTCCAGAGTGAAGGTATTGTACTTTCTTTTATGGTTCTATTGATGAGTATAGAGATCGGGTAGGCAATAGCTTTAGCTCCTAGCTGGAGATATTCAGCTGGTATTTTGTCGGCTGAGGGGGTAGAAGGTTTCAGTTTTTGAAGTAGGTTTAGAATATGGGAGGTGGGTATGGGTTGCAGTTGAAATGGTGGTAGGGTACAGTTTGGGTTACCTAGTAGATCAGGGTCAGGGCTTTGTTGGTTGGCTAGTTTAAGTATTGTAGAGGTAAAGAAGTTGTTAAATTCATTTGCTGTTTGCAGGGGAGAGTCAGGGCTGGAGCCTAGAGGATTGGGAGTTTCAACTTTGCCAGGGGATAGTAGTGTGTTAATAGATCTCCAGAATTTTTGTGGTTGGTGTTGGGAGGATTGCTGTAACTGGGTATAGAAGTTTTTTTTATCTTGTATGATAGCTAATTTAGTCCTGTTTCTTATTTGTTTGAAGTTAAGGTGATCAAAGGAGTCTTTAGTGGCTCGCCATTTAGTCCAGGCTTTGTTCCTAGTAAGGATAAGTTTTTTAGTATTGCTTGTAAGCCATTGTGCTGTCTTAGATTTTATGCGTATAGAGCGCATGGGGGCATGATGATCTAGAATAGTGAGAAAGGTATGATTAAAATGGTTGGCAGCGTCATCTATTGGGAGGGTTTGTAAAGGTAACCAGTTAACTAGGCTAAGTTCATATTGAAATTGATGGGGATTGAAATTTTTTTTGCTGCGAGATAAGCGGATAAGGGGAGGTATTGATAGTTGTGTTTTGTGCCTAATAATGTAAGTTAGAGAGTGGTCACTAAGGTCATCTGGGAGGGTTCCTGTAGAATACTTTTGTTGGGGGCTATTAGTTAAGATCCAATCTAGTATGGTCTCTTTATTATTGCTTTTATTTGTTCTAGTTGTTGAATTAATGGTTTGATGGAATCCATGGAGGTTAATGTGGGTAGATGGATTAAGTTGTTTGCATACGTTCCAATCAATATTAAAGTCACCTAATAATATAGTTTCTTGAGGGAGATTGATCGAGAACCAGTTAAGTAGGTTCTCTAATATTGGGGGATTGTTACCTGGGGGAAGATAAGCGCAGATAATATTAATGGTTTTGTGTGGATTGAGGGAGAATTTGGAGATAATAATTTCAGTATTAGTGTCATTTGGAGGGGTATGAATTGCTTTACATACCTCAAGTCCAGTTTTGTAGAGTATAGCTACTCCACCACCTTTTTTATTGGGGCGGTCATGTCTTAGAATGTTATAGCCCGGGGGGATAATTTCATTGTCTTTTATAGTGGGTTTGAGCCAGGTTTCGGTAAGGCAGAGAATGTCAAATTGTTGAACTTCTAGTAGGGCATGAAGAGCAGGAACTTTATTACAAATGCTACGGATATTAAGATGAGCTATATATAGAGATCTGGGAGGGTTAGGATGTGGTTTAGACATATTTTTCATATGTTGGGTGATAGGGGGAAGTAGTAAGGTGTCTGGGCCTGGGTTAGGGTGTATATCTCCGTCTATTAATGACAGAGCGTGTGTAAGGTAAGTTAATTGTGAGGGCTTGAAGCAGTGGATGTGTTTTGAGAGTGTATGAAGAAGGTATTTGATGTGTGAGAGACGATGGTATTTAGGTTCCAGATATAAGATGTTGTATATGGGACTGAGATATGTAGTAAGTGTTGATGGGGGGGTAGTTAGGGTGTGTTTATGTGGGATGTTAACATTAGGACTGAGTGGCTGTTCGTAGTTGGTTATGATGTAGGCAGAGGATAGAGAAGTTAGCAGAGTTATTAGTAGGAGAGGGAGGTATGTGTGGGACATTGTTACGTTGAGTTAAAGACACTATATAGTAGAAATATATTCAGAGATGTAGTGGGTGGGTATGGGGGTGGATTGTTGTGGATTGGGTGGAGAGAGGAAGTTCTGATTGGTGAAGAATGTGTAGGGTGTGGCTATGTGGGAATAAATGTAGAGGTCCCAGGGGCAGGGAGGGGAGCGGAGTGAGCCCGCAGGGCGAACGGAGCGGGAAGAGCCAAAAGAGTAGAAGAGAGCTGAGAGGAAACAATCAGCCAGGTAGGAAAACAGCAGGTAAGTGAATGCTGATAGTAGGACTAGTAAGATGTAATAGAGTATAGTATAAGCAGATGCACAGTACACAGATCCCAGTGGGAGGTAGTTAGGCCAGTGGAAGGAAAATTCCCTAGCATGGCAATTTAGAGGACAAGGAGAACTAGTGAAGAAAGACAAAAGAAGTAGGTAGGCTGTTGTATTTCCTGGTAGGGGAGCTTACTGAACACCTAGTCGGCCTCTGGGTAATTATCTAGTACAGAGGTTTAGCAGCCTAAATACATACTTTCTCAACCTTCTGGGAAGGGATTAATTCTATTCTTGTACAAGGGTTGAAGCAGCTGAGTTTGTTGGAAAAAGTTTTGGGTGTAGGTATTCAGGCCAGGCAGAGCCACAGAGGGTACTGTTGATAAAAGCTGGAGAAGAGAAGACAAGCAGAGAAAGAAATTACACTAAGTAAGTAGTATAGTAGCACAATGACATTCAGTAACTATATACTGTTAGGCAGGAGGTAAAAAACACACAACTTCTCAACCAATAAATTATGCAGTAATTTACATAAACAAATTAAAAGCAGTGTTATCTAAGAATATATGCAAAAGCTGGTATAATATGTGGAATTGAACAGCACACTGTACCGCTAAAGGGTATGAAAGCAAAGTTCTGTTGGTAGTTGGCGCTTCGCTATTTAACCAACACACGCTGGAGTGGCGCGTTTAACAATTCAGGTAGACCCTCAGCAGTAATTAATAATACTGTTTTAATACTTCGCGTGTCATGAATAGTATTAGACTTTGGGCGCTAACCCACACAGAAATCTGCTGCAGTATGTCTAGAAAATAAGCGTAAGAGGCTTACCAGTACAAAAATCTGCTCAGGGAGACACGTATATTGTCAATAACCAAACGCTGCTTAGTCAACGCACGTGTTAGTGTGGCGTTCTTTTAATTAGAGCAGCGTTTAATAAAGCGAGGGAAAAACAATATGTTGGTTGTGACGATACAGGCTTGAATCTCTGAAATTCATGCAGAGGTTATGGCTACTAAAAATATATTTTTCCAAGAAAGGAACTTAAGATCACATTCAGCTGCTGGTTCTAAAGGAGGTTGTATGATTACTTGCAACACTATATTTAGGTCCCAAGGGGAGTAGGGTCTTTATTAAGGGTTTTTAGTAATAGAGCTCCTTTCAGAAAGGCTTTACAGAGCTTATGTGAAGCGACTGGAGAACCTTGAATTCCAATATGAAAATTGGCAATTGTAGCTAACTGTAACCTGACTGTTGAAGAAGCTGCTCCTTCATTAAACAGCTGGGCTAAAAAATCAATGATACTATGGATCTGAGCTGAGAAGGGATTCAGATGATTTTGTAGTGCCCAATAGATAAATCTCTTCCATTTATTGGAGTACAATTTAAGTGTAGATGGCTTATGAGAGGATAAAAGTATGTGACAAACTGGAGAAGAAAGCTTAGGTCACCAGACTATCAAAAGAATTGGAGAAGCCAAGCAGTTATCCTGAGGTTTGGAATGTTCACATGACTCATATGTGTTGGGTGACACAGGTCGTCTGGACTTGGATCCAGAATCCATGACTGTTGAACTGAGGCCAAAGAAAGGGGAACCAAATCTGCGAGGCTAATATGGTGCAATGAGGGTTACTTTGCTCTTCAACCTGTTTGCTTTCTGCAGAAATGTCCGGATTAATAGAGTTGGAGGAAAGGCATAAAGGAGACTGGGAGGCCAACTATGAACAAGGGCATCCCTCAGTGATTCCCCATTTGGGGGATGGGGGCAAAATAGCTGCTGCATTTGTTTTTTAGGGTAGAAGCGAAAAAATCGCAGGAAGGATGGCCCCATTTGCAGAATATCCTTTCTGCCACTATCTAATTGAGAGACCACTAGTGATGCATAAGAATGCTTCTGCTCAATTTTTCTAGTATCACATTGGACTTCACCGGAACTTGCATTGCTATGAGAAAGTGGTTGGATGAGATTGCCTACTACCACACTCAGAGCTTCTCGACATAAGGGGTAGGATCTGGTTTCTCATTTGTTGATCTTCCAGACTACTGACATGTTGTCGTTTGAATTGTAATTGTCCCCAAGGGGAGAGCATTCTGAAAAGCCTGCAATGTTAGTAGAACTGCTCTTATCTCTAGGACACTGACATGTAAGCTGGCCTCTTCAGGCAACCAAGTGCCTTGGACTGTATTTCCCAGAAAATGCCCCCCTTCCCTAACTGGGAAGCATTCGTAGTTACCATGGCCATGGGGGAATAAACAGTCGGCCTTGTTGAATCTGCTCAGGTTGAATCCACCAAGAGAAGTCTCCTCTTGCATAAGTTGATGATTCTTATCTCGGTTGACATAGGTTGGTGGAGAATGGACCATTAAGTAGCCACTGCAAAATTCTCATGTGAAACTTGGCCAGTGGAACTAGAGTTATTGCTGCCACCATGGACCCTACAGCCTGAAAAACCAGTTGTGCGGAGATCTTCGTACTACAAATTATTTTTGACTTGTGATCTGACAGTTTCTACTACTGAAGGGGGGAGATGCACTATTGTTTCGCTTGTGTTGAGACTTGCACCTATGAATTCCAAACACTGCATGGGTTCTAAAAGGGATTTCTTGTAATTTATAGTTATCCCCAGACTGGAACACATCTGGAAGACATAGTCTCTTGCTTGTAGATGTTGATGCCTGTTCGGAGCAGATATGAGCTAGTTGTCCAAATTTGGAAACACCTGAAATCCTTGCAGTCTCAAGTGAGCTGAGACTACTGCCATGCACTTGGTGAACACTCTAAGGGTTGCAGTGAGACCAAAGGGCAGAACTCTGAACTGATAATGACTGGCTCCCAGCTAGAAGCATAGGTACCTTTTGGATCACCTGTCCATCTTTATGTGGTAGTACACATCCTGAAGGTCTACAGAACACATCCAGTTGTCCTTTTCCAAAAACGAAGAATGGACTGAACCGTGAACATCCGGAACTTGCTGTGTCAACCTGATTAGTTTGCTGAGATCCAAAATTGGCCTTCAGTCTGTCTTTTTTGGTACTAAAAAGAACCTTGAGTAAGTTCCAGATTCTCTCTGGTCTGGGAGGACCTCTTGGATGACTCTTTTCTAGCAGCTTTTGTACCCAAATAGTTGCTTGTTCCCTCTGACTGGGTCGAACATCAGGGATTTTTTGTACTGGGGAGGTAGGAGAGAAAAGGGTATAATGTATCCTCTGGAAATGATCCTCTGCACCCATGTACCTGATGTTACTGTTTGCCAGGTGATTTGGTGCAAGGACATTCAACCCCCACTTGCCTCCAGAATAGGACAATTGGGCCTCCTTTCAGAAGCACTGAAAGGGTCTTCCAAAGTAAGCATCTCTGGACTCTTGGTTTTGTGTGCCTCCTCTGCCACGAGGGCCTCTACCATTCAAGTTTCCCCCTCTGCCTCTAGCGGAACTACATCCACGTGCGTCTTGAAAAGGCCCTTGAGATTTTTTGAACCATATCTTTCCACTACTACTCTGATTCCTAGAAAAGGATCTTCGGGTAGTGGAAAAACTTATGCCCACGGCTGATTGGGTCTTCCCATCTTTCTCACACCTGGATACGGTATCTCTTACTGTAGAACCAAACAAAGTAGTGTCATCAAAAGAAGCACTGACGACTGATGACTTGGAAGGCTCCACAAAATCACAAGCACATCCAGGTATGCCTCCTGATAGAAATGCCTGAACCCGCTGCTCGGGTCATCCCTTCAACTACATGAGGGACAAGCCTTATTGACAAGTTTGGAAAGGATAGGATAGTCTTTTTAGTGGCTGGATCCAACTAAGAGGTTGGAACAAAAATAGTTTTTATTCTTCCTTTTTCAGACATTGTCAAGGAAGATGATGATGCAGGGCTACCCTGTCTAGATTTGCCCTTTTTGATTTTTCTACAGGAGAAGCTCCAAAAATTGCTTCATCAAAAGGAGGAAGGCAGTAAACCTTTAAGTATTAATTTAGTTTTACATTCAACTAAGGCCCTATTGGCTGAGAATGATTAATCACACAGTCCTCCTGAAGATGCAGAGGACAGAGACAATAAACAGACAGCATATGAGAGTCACTAACAGGTATTTTGAGCCAACATTTTTTGAAGCCAGCTGGTTTGTCTATCGTTTTCATTTTCAGCCATCACAAGCAAAAAAGAAAAAAAAGTTAATAGAACTGCAACTATTTTTTTGTATATAAAAGGAGAAAAAAAGGAATTCCCATTCTCAACAATGGTAAAAAAGGAATATATACAAGCTGTAAAAAAAAATCAGTAAAAGGGGAATTTAAGGTAAACAGTAGTTAGTCACTCGGTAAGGAATAGATAAATGAGCAAGAACAGAATCTGTTTTAAAGAATTTTTACAACTTTTTAAAAGAATATATTGAAAATAATTAACTGTCTGACAGTTACTGCTGAACCATGTGAAAGCGGCACACAAGTTTTAAGATAACTTAGGAACGGTGCATTATGGGTAAGAGAGGAGCTCGAGAGCGTTTTGCTTGCCACGAGCTATTGCAACGGCCAAGTCGGATCTGAACCCACAGGTTAAGGACAGAATTAAAACTGACAATATCAGATGAAAAGTTAGGTACTTACCATAATGCCAGATCCATGTTTTCATCTTTTGGCCATCTCACCTGCTGGGTATATCAGATCCAAAACCAGCAATTTTAAGAACTTTGGATCCAAGGTCAGGCTCCTCCCCTCTAGCCATAATGCCCCTCTGCCCTGACAATTCCTCAGATCGAGTTTGCCTGCCTACAAACAGCGCTACTTATGTCGTCCCAGCTGGATACCATAGGGCTTGAAATGAAAGAAGATCAGCTAAGGACTGTAACTAAGACAAGGCTCTGGACAAGTCAATCAAAAGCCCAAGACAATGGCAATTTGATAGGGAATGGACAGAAAGAATATTGAGATGGACGGAAGAAGACAATACAGCTTAATCACTTATTTAATTTACATTTGTTGACCAGAATAGTCCGACTGGATATATCTCCATTTTCAGCGGAGGCCCAGGGAGAAAACCTCCAAGACAATAATACACATTAAATATTTAGTAAATGCTAGTTTCAAGCAGATTACAGTCATAAGCAATACCAGCATTTAGCACATATAGTACTAAATTATAAAACACTTTACAAAACACATTTTCAAAGTTATATATATATATAACATTATATTCAGGTTTAAGACACATTGAGTAGCAGTTATACAATTGACCCTTCCTGAAATAGTATGGTAGAAAAAAGTTAGAAGTAGTTGAAGGTAAGGCACCTAAGTAACCGAGAGGTCACTAATCGGGGTTAGTGCAAGAACATAACCAATGAGTTCTGAAGTATTTCTTGAGTTTGTTTTTGAATAGAGTTAGTGAGGGTTCTAGGGTCAAGTCAGCTGGGAGTCTGTTCCATGTTTTTCCAAAAGAGCTGGCAAACAGAGTCCCCAGCTGAGTAGCTGGATTTGTATGTTTGAACTAGGAGCCTAGTGGATGATCGCAGTGGCCAGGTGCTGCTGTAAGGGCTGATAATATGTTTTACTGCAGGTGTATTTTCTGGTTGGTAAAGGACTTTGTGTGCCACTATTATCTGGTTGAACTGCAGTAGGCCAGGCAGTTCAAGCCATCCTAGGCGATTTTAGGTTGTGACACTGGTGTGTCTGGTAGGCTGTGCCAGTAGCAATCTGGCAATCATTAAGATTGGATTAATCATTATGGTAAGTACAAAACTTTTCTATCCAAAGTTGTCTTTTCCATCCATCTCAATTGATGAGACAGAGTATCCAGCTACCACAAACCCTGGGAAGACTCATAGAAGGATATTCCGGTGAATGGTAAAGTCAAACGAAGCACGGGATCTACACTGCAAGTCCAACTTGTAGTAGGAAATAAATACGAGTACTATGGACCAAGTGGCCCACAGCACAAATATCATAATGAAGAACTCTAGAAAAGAAAGCTGTGGAAGTTGCTACAGCCATTGCAGAGTAATCTTTAGGCTTATGAAGCAGACACAATCCTTTAAATTTATAAACACAAGCAATAAAATCGGATAACCACCTAGATAGTGTGACCTTGGAAATACTATCCTTGGAAAAAGGAGTGAAAAAGTTGGTCATTTTTTTTTCTGATATTCTTAGTATGGTGGAAGCAGAATTGTAAGTGATGAACATCCAATAAATGCAAGCTATATTCTCCTTTCTTCGAGAAATTATAGAAGACTGACAAGTTAGTTCAGGGGAGTCAGAAGGTACCTTGGGGTGAAAAATTAGGACTGTTCAAAAAGAAACCTTATCTTTGTGGAAACCAAATGAGGAGGCTTACATGACATGGCCTGAAGTTCCAAAATTCTGTTTGCTGTGGTGAAATTTTAGTTCCATTGTAGCTGCAGGTTCAAAAGGGGGCCAAGTTAAGGCTCAAGGTAAAGCAGTAAAATTCCAAGGTGGAATGAGGTCCCTTAAAAGAGATCACAGGAGAAAGGTATCCAGCAAAAAGGCCTTGGATAGCTTCAATGGGCAACAGGAGTGAGATCTTCCCCAATAGGAAACTTGGGAAGAGCTGCCAGTTGAACCCTGCATGAAACAAACTGGCCAAGAAATCCAAAATTGATAGCAATGCAGCTCAAAAAGGGTCCAGACCTTTGCAGGATGCCCAAATGAAGCATATCTACCAATTCTACAAATATTTCTAATAGAAATCTTTTGAGATGATGACAAAACATGAAATAGAGAGGAAAAAAGCCTGGAATTTCTGGCCATAACTGAAAGAGAAGCCAAGTAGTCAGCTTCAGGACATTGATGTCCATTGTGATGTCTGCTAAATATGTGAGAAATATCTAGATGTGGGTCTAGGGCCCAGGGAGAGCACACAAAGCGAGGCTATAAGAAGGGGGACAATATCTAGAGGCCAAATGGAATAGTGAGAATCACCTTAGTCTTGCACCAATACATTGGATCTCCCTGGGATAAGCATTTGCAACCAGAAAGGACTGAGGAGACATTGCCCACTGTCAATCCCACATGGTTTCCCAACAAAGGATAAGAGCATGTTTCCCCTCATTTGTTGATACACTAAACCACGGACACGTCTGCTGAATCACAATCATACCCCTGGGAGAGGTGTTCCTGGAAGGCCTGCAATGACAGAACTGCCTTCAACCACAGCACACTGGTGTGAAGACTGGCCTCTGTAGACGGCCATGTGCCTTGGACAGTCTTCCCCTTGAAATGCCTTGCAACCTAGAAGGGAAGCATCTGTTTCTATCATGGCTACTGGGCAAGGAAGGTTAAAGGAGTAGCCTAGGGAGATTAGGAGTATTCAGCCACCCCTGAACATGTCTGTCTAGAAATTGTCATTAGACAGACATGGAAGTGCATGGCTTGATGCAGCATAAACTAATTTACTGAAAGGTCCATTACAACACTCTCATATGATATTTAGCATGGGAAACAAGAGTTATGAAGCTGCCATAGACTTCAAGAGATGTAGGATGGAACTTGCCAAGAGACTGGGTGCAAAAGTATAAGTCAAGAAGCCTCCTTCATTCTTATTCTGGAAGTTTGGTTATCTGCAAGGTGGTATCTAGATGGCATCACATGAAATCTATCATTTGGACAGAAGTCAATTTGGACTTTTCCTGACCGATTGTGATCCCTAGTTAAAGGCCTAAATGGAGCAGGGAGTCTGGCTCAAATTAGTAAATCCCTTGTGGTAGTAGTTATGAGCCAGTTAAACAGATATGGGAACACCCAGAGCTCTTGCAGTATGCAATGTGCTGCAACCATTGCTATGCATTCAATGAACAAAACTCTTGGTTCTGTGGACCAAGTCTGTCTCAAGGGTGAAATTCACTGTTGCCATTTCCCGTTCTGCCCTTGGGGGGGCATCTATCTCCAGAAATGCCATGTGCAAAACCTGGAAACTTTCGGAACCATAGGTTCTTACCAGCCCTTTGGTTCTGAGAAAAAGGACTTTTGAGGGAGTGAAGAAAGGGATGCCAATGGCAGACAGGGTTTTGTCACATTGTTCACTTCTATTAAGTGTATCCTTAACGTTGTGTCCAAACAGGAATAAGCCATCAAAAGGATCATTCAAAAAGGCTGTCCTGAAGTTCTCCACAAAAAAGCAGACACATCCAGGAAAGTTAACTTAAAGCAACAGTGGCAGATATAGGCTATGGCGTAGGGGCATGCGCCTCCTCCTCTTGCTGCTTTAATCAAAACATGTAATACCATACCTGCTGCACATCCCTTACATTTTTAGATATTGCCAGGATTTCTACTTCTTCTCAGGATGCTGTTATGTAGGTTAGACTGCACCACATATGATGTAGCAAGCCCACTGGTGAGCCATAAAGAGCAGAAAGCTTGAGGAGTTTAAAGGTAAAACAAAGTGGTGTGCAGATCTTAAAGATACCCCAACTGCACCGCTTTCTTTTGTACATTTGAATTTTCAGCCTTCCAAGACCCTCTTGCATGAATTACTGATTGGCTGTCCCTTTTCATGGCTGAAAGATAGCAGCCAGTATTTTTTTTTGGCTTCTTAATATTTCATTATAAAGTCATTCCCATTGGCTCTTTTTTAATAGCGCATAGAAACATGTCATTATGACCATCTGCTGCTAAATGAGTGGACATAAAGGCCAGCTGACTTGTTCCAGCTATGCTATATTCATAAAGACTTCCATGGTGGGAGAGTAACAACACTTGGCACCCAACTCGGCACTTTTTTGGTTTATTTAATTTTGTTTTTTCCCAAAAACACAAAACCATCCAACTTTTCTTTTTGCTACTGCTGTAAAGAGAAATTAGGTTAGAATCATTCTGTGTTTAAGAAAAAGAAAAAAGGTAATCCATTTCAGGCATTGATACAAATTTCTTGACTTGGCTGTGATGGCAGTTGCTGAAGTTAGTTTTACAACTCTGTAGTGTCTCTATTTCTCTCTCTCTCTCAATCGCTCATTTCCCACCCGACTACTCACCCAAATCTTCATGAATCACAACAGAAGTATTACAGTTAGTGGCAAATATTTTTCTGTAGTTGATGCACAGCATACATCAATGTCCAGAAGTTGCGGTTGTCTTTCCAAATAAAAATTTGTCTGCAGCTAGTACGGCAAAGCATAGCTCTCAACTGTGCAGATTTTTGCCTCATATTTTTGGTCCTCTCCTACACTTCCCCTCTCAATACTTCCCTGACATCATAGTCCTAGCAGAAATGTGGCTGAAGCCACAAATAAATAATTAAATTCTGCCACATGGATATAATATTCACAGACTTGACAGGATAAGTGTGGAGGTGCAGTATCCATAATCTATAAAAATAACAAAATTATAACATTTGGAACCTAACATCCCCAAAGTCCCTAACACGGACACATTATTCAACAAACGAACTAAATCCCAAAAAACTCCTCACCATAATAGGCATATTAGCAACAACCTAACTTTAAAGAAAAATATTCTTCACTAACTTTCCTTAAACTAACCAAAAGAAACTATAACAAGATGACTTCAGTACTGATTGGTCCACCTGCAACTCTGATAACTCACTACTTTCATTAACCTGTATGGCTTTACCCAGGTCATTCAAATTGACTGCTACCAGAATTGACAAAGCCACCAAAAATCAATCTATCCTAGACTGGATTCTAATAAATAAATCAGCTCATACTTTTCAACCAGGCTGCCTCTCTGACAGCATCAGTGACCACCTCTCCACATATCTTCTTAGACATCGTCTTCACCCTCCAAGAAACACAGTTCTACCCAATGAGACCAACAAGTTTTTCCTCCTGCAAACCCATCCAAACCAACATAATAAAAATACTCAGTAAACTTAAACCTACAACTCTTGCCACGGATCAAGTACCTGCTGGATTCCTAAAACTATCTGCAAATGGCATCTCCTTCTCTATTTCCATTCTTATTAATCACTCAGTATCAGAAAACTACACTCCAGCACTCTGGAAGATATCTTACATCATTCCACTGCACAAAGGAGAGAACTCTACTGAGCTCTCACACTACAGAGCCACAGCAATTCTATCCCCTCTAGCCAAAGTTCTGGAAAAGTGTATCCATATCCAACTATTGGACTACCTTCTAACAATCTACTATCTAATACCCAACATGGCTTTCGCCCCAATCATAGTACCACACAGCTCCCCTTAGCTATACTGACACTATCAATCAACTCAGAAATGAAAGCAAACATATCAGTCTTCTTAAACCTATCAAAAGCTTTAGATACCTTCTCTCACCAGATACTACTCACAGAACTCTCCACACTTAAAAACTCAGTCACTCATCCCTTTCCTGGTTCTACAATTATCTAACTGGTCACCAGCAGGCTCCTATACATCAGCAAGATCTGTCACCACTTTTGCCAGTTAACATGGGAGTACCACACAGCTCAATTATTGGGCCTCTTCTGTTCACTATTTTCACAAACTCCATACTGTTACACATCTTCCCAGCATTATTCAGCACTCTGACGACTCTCCATTAATCTTTGCAGCTCTCACACAACTGAACATTTCAGCACAATTCTTCTTTGCTGATGAATCTTGGGTAACCATCAACTAATCCTTAACCCAAGTAAAACAAAAATGATGCTCTTTCCCCCAGCAAATCCCTAGATTCCAACTCTATTCTAAATAAATTCCGCCAATACCATCATAATTGCTACAGTACCCCAAACAAAAGTGCTAGGTGGCCTCATTGACAAAATTAAATCTGACCTACACCTATCCCAAATAATCAAAAATATACATATGAAACTCTGTTCACTTTACATAATGCAACCATTCATAACTTGCAATACAAGACAGGCAATTGCTAGAACTCATCTGCTTTCTACTTTGCTATATGCTTCACCTATTCTCACCAATTTAAAGAAGATAGATTTAACAAAACTTGAAATCTGCTACAATAAAATAGCAAAATTCACAACAAATTCCACTCATGGGGCCCACCACTACCTAGTTCTAAAACAACTTAACTGGTTGGAATTACCCCACTACCTAACCTACACCCACCTCATCTCTACCTACAGGCTGGTCCACCAACCAGATAAATACCTGGCTCTCAAACACCTGGTTAAATCCTACACCAACTCTCTTCTCCTCCACTCTTCAAACAAATCTCTGCTACAAATCTCTAAGTCAAACAATAGAGCTGGCAGATTCACTATACTCCAAATACAGCTCCAAAATTTGGAAGAATATCCCTAGTCTGCAATTACTACTTCTAACCTCATTAACTTCAAAAAACTCCCTAAGATCCATCTGACTAATAACCGAGACTGCCCTTGATCTGACCCTGGTTAACCCAATCTTCCTCTCCCCTAGCTACCCAATTCTACAGTACTGCCACTCTACCATAAGCTCATGATTTATTCATATGTATATTTATAATACATACTACTAAATGTCAATTACATTTCCCTATTCTCTTCTACTCTCCCCCTTCTAGAACACAGTCCTAAAACATACTATATCTTTGTCTCCATTTCTGCTACTACCCATATTCCTCTACCTCCTCCCCTATTCCTACTTACCTTCCTAACTGCAACCCCTCCTCCCTCTAACTGAACTTCACTCTTTCCTATTCCTCCTTTACTATTTTGCCTCCTCTACCTTGTCAGACACCTGTATACTTCAAATCACTGTTATCCTATTTATTACATTTGCTTAAAGTACTATTTGTATAAATTTTCTTCTACATTGTTCAATAAGAATTTGTGACTTATACTCTAAATTTGACAATTGCTTGTTTTAAAACTTATTGTATACTTCTTTGTATAATGTCTATTGCATCCTAACTTCTGTATTTGGAGCTTTTCTCCACAGGCCTCAGTTGAAAATGGGCTGAAACAGAGTTGGACTTTCCCAGTAAAAAAGAAGTTATGTCTTAACATAACATTCCATCTGTGTTGTTCATCTTCTTTCATTCATCGGAACCAAGTTGGCCTATTACCAAGCTCGCACCAGCCAAAAAACTCTCGAGCTAAGTCTCTACCCAGAATGACCTTCTCCTTGTTACCTCAGATTGAGTTTGCTAAGAAAGGAAGTAAAGCAGAGGCCACTTCTACGCAAGTACCCTAGTGCATCACTTAGACCCAAAGCATTTGCCAGGGGCCTTTGGAGGGGAAAGGAGGGTGGGAAGTGATGAATGAAAAGATGAACAACACAGATGGAATGGTATGGTAAGACATAACTTCTTTATCTGATATTGTTAATCTTCTTTCCATTCATTACTGATGGGACAGAATCCCAAGCTACCTTGAGGTCCATGGGTGGCCCTTATGGAAGAACATTCCTGAGTACCATTGAGCCGAAGGTAGCTCTTCTCCTGGAGACCACATTCAATTTGTAATGACTGATAAAGGTATGAGGCTTAGCCCAAGCTGCTGCTGCACAGATGTCATATCCATGGATGCCCTGGAATAGGATGTTATAGAAAATGCCATAGACCTATTGGAGTGGGCTTTAACTTTTGGCATGGATTCATTATAGAGGGAATAGGTGACATCTTGATAATGCAACCTTGCAAACAGCTTTCCCCATTTTTGGTCCCGAAAAGGAGATGAAAAGCTGTTCAGATTTACGGACAAGTTTGGTCCTGTCTTGGTAAAATCTAAATGGTCTATGTATGTCTAAGGTGTGAAGGCAATACGCTCCTCTATTGGTAAAATTTGGAAAAAACACTGGTAGATCAATGGACTGGTTAATAGAGAATTCAGAAACAACTTTGGGAAGAAAGGATGGGTTCGTCCAAAGTGACACTCTGTCTTTATGAAAGACCAGGTAGGGCCTCTTGCTACACAATGCCTGCAGTTCTGAAACTCTTCTGGCAGAGGTAATGGCTACCAGGAACAAAGATTTCTAAGACAAAAACTTTAGGTCACACCTAGAAGCAGGCTCAAAGGGCTTTTGAGTCAAAGACTGGAGGACTAAAGTGAGGTTCCATGGTTCTACGGGCTGTCTGATAGGAGGCCTGAGATGAGAGGTCCCTTTGAGGAAAGACTTGCAGAGGTGTAAAGAGATAAGAGGTGTGCCAGCTATACCATTATGGAAATTGGAAATTGCTGCTAGATACACTCGTACTGTAAAGGCAGAGGCTCCATTATCAAAAAACTTAGCCAAGTATCGAAGCACTGCAGTAACTGGAGCCAAATATTGGTCTAGCATGTTATCCTTGGACCAAATGTAAAACCTTTAACATTTATCCTGATATAGTCTTCTGGTGGATGGTTTGTGAGAGGCCAGAATGATGTCTCGAACAGGCGAGGAGAGATTAGCTTGCCTGACGACTAGTGGAAGTAGAGAAACCATGCTGTCAGCTTGAGAGTGGACAGGTTTGGGTGACTCAACCCCTGGGGGTGAGTGATCAGATCTGGTAGAGGGTCCAGAATCCACTGCGGGTATACAAGGTGAGGCCGAAAGGGGAACCAAACTTGTTGAGGCCAAAACAGGGCTATGAGGATCACCTTGCATCTCAACCAAAGAGCTTTCTTTAGAAATTGGGGGATCAGAGGAATGGGAGGATAGGAGTAGAGGAGTCCCGTGGGCCAATCATGGATCAGAGCATCCCCCGGTGACTCCCCCTCTGGGGGAAGTAGGGCGAAGTAGCTGCTGCACTTTGTGTTTGATGGGGAGGCAAAAAGATCACAGCAAGGCTGGTCCCAGTGGCTGAAGATTACAGACGCCACCTCGGGGTTGAGGGACCACTCGTGGGGCATGAGGATGCATCTGCTCAGTTTGTCCGCAATCACGTTGGAGCTCCCCGGGATATGCGTTGCTATCAGAAAGTGGTTGGAAGCTATTGCCTACTGCCAAATTCTCATGGCTTCTGGATATAGGGGCTAGGGCTTGGTTCCTCCTTACTTGCTGATGCACCAGACCACTGACATATTGTCTGACTGAATAGCAATTGTCCCGGAGGGGAGAACCGAATGGAATGTCTGCAACGCTAACACAGCTCTCAGTTCCAGAACATTGACATGCAGGTGGGCCTCAGTGGACCATGTGCCTTGGACAGTCTTTCCCTGGAAATGGCCCCCCACCCAATCAGGGAAGCATCCTGGTCACCATTCTGTGGTCACAATGGCTGTGGGCTGGGAGGGTTGAAATGGACGGCTCCAAAGATCTACGTCTGGCCTCATCCACCAAAACAGGTCTTGCTTGCAAGAGTTGGTTATTCGAATCTTGTAATCCAGGGGATGACAGTTTGGGAACCATTGACACAGAAGGAGCCACTGCAGAATTCACATATGTAGCTTTGCTAGAGGCACTACTGGAATTGACACAGCCATAGAACCTAAGGCTTGAAGAACTTACCTTGCAGAGGCTGATGTTTGAAAAGAATCACTCGGATTTGAAGCCTCAATCGATGGAGTCTGTAAAGAAAGGAGTGATACCAGACAGGACTGAGTATTGAACACTGCTCCAATGAACTCTGTTGTGTAGGCTGTGAAGACTGGCAGAGAAGGGTGAAGGCTGCCAGCCTAGCCAGATAGAATTGTGCACATAATTCTATCTTTTCTAAATATGAATGTGAATCACAGGCTTGTTGTCTTAAATGAAAAAATGCTGTTTCAAAAATGTGGCAACAGTGCTCTCTATTGACCCAGTAAAAGCATGTTGTGACCCTTTGATCTAAAGTCTTGCTCCAGTCCGGCTAGATGAAGGCTTCCTGCCTAATGTTTTAAGGCTAAGGTTAATGACCAGCATTAACATATGGAATGTCCTTTATTGCTCTAAGTGTAAAATAATTCAAATGCAGTTTCTGTCAGCCTGGGAAAACCAAGAAAGTGTGAAATGATGCAATGTTTTATCAGAACTGCAGTTTCAATTTAAACAGAGAGAACCAGAAGGCATTAAGCATTTTTGTCTGGATCATCCAACTCAGCACTCTGCCTGTTGTCTTAAGTAAGTTATCTTGGACTTGTGTTTTCTTTTAGATTAGCTGGGAACTATAAAGATTAGAATGTGTTCTTCTGTGATGTCAGAACTGTACTACTGATTTATTTAAGTATTTCTTTGTGATCTCTGAACTCTTGACTAGCACAGGCTGTGTAGTAGAAAGTATTGTCTTGTTGTTTTAATTATTCATTATTAAATATTTTAAAACCTTTTCAGCTGTGGCTGGTTTGTGTAGAGATAATTTAAGCTACTTAGAGTACTTGTATGTCTTTGGTAAAACTGTACAAAGCCACTCTAATAAGATTTGACTGTTTAGTCACATCTATCAATTGGATAATAATATTGCACAGTAATAATTGGACACCCTTTTAAGGGCCTTTGAGTAGCTGATAAATATTAGCTGGGTGGTGGCAGCTGGTACTACCGTACAGTCTGGATAAAAGGGGGCACAGCTGGAGAACCTGTGCCAGCCTTCATCAGGAGTGTCTGTGTGGTTGTATAAACATATCTTAAAGTGTGTGTCAGCTACTTGGGCAGGGGCACGAAGCACTGGTTGGACAGAGAGGGTGCTGGAGATTTTAGCTTGCCCAGCTAGGCTGAGATCTAGACTCCATAGCTGTGCCAGTGGGGAGTCTTACTGGGGACCTGGGGAGCAAGGGAGCAACCAGCCCCGGATTGATTGTGATCTATGTGTGCTCTTAAGAGAAATTGCACTTTACTATGTGCATTTGTTATCCTTTCGTCATAGATGAGACACCCTCTATGGTGTAGGAAGTATTATTTCCTGTCATTTTTACATCTAGTTTCCCTTATTTATATATTTCGCTATGAAAATTAAAATGAAAGTACTGTTATCAAGGGATCCTATCCTACGCATTTCATAAAAATAAGTTGAAGCAGTACATATAGACGTTAAGGTAGAATTTAGCCCACAATGACCTTTGTAAATTGACAGAGTACGACTTTTACAAAATAGCTGAGTTTTAAGTGTAAAATAAAGATTATAAATATATAAAGCTTGAGTAATTTTAGACAAAAAGCAGTATATATTTCTGTATAAAAGCAATCTTTTAATTCCCTGTATGTGTTAAGATATAAAATAATATTAAAAGTATATTTTTCAACAAATTTGAAATTCAGCTGCACTTTTGACTGCATGGGTTGGAGCCCAGTTCAATTAATGTTTTAACCAGTAACATTCCCTGAAAACATCATGAATAAATTTGGAGCCATTTGGTGAGATACAGAATTTTAAATACAAAAAAAAAAAAAAAAAAAAAAACATTCCAAGAGACTGTATTTTGGGGTTGCACCTGAAAATATTTAGCAGTTAAAGGGTTAAGTCTCAGATTTGACTGTTTGTGGACCAATTTGTTTTGCGGAGGTGTAGGAGATCAAGGAATGTGATATCGTTAACAGCACCGAATGATGGACATAAATTGCCATGTAGGAGTTTGTAAGAGTATAGGGAATAGGTTCAAGCCTGCCTTGACACAGTTGTGGGTCTTTAGTACGGCAACTGTGTTAGTTAAGAGTCTCTGAGGTCTTAATAGCTTATGATGTGTATTTGGATAGTTACATACTAAACAGGGGATTATTTGTTCTAATCAGGGCAGAGTGTATAGAGGAATGATGACCACTGTTTTTTTTTCTGGATGAGGACAAACGTGCCTGTTTAAATCTGTTTCCAATACACCATTGATTTATAAGGTTTAGCCCCTGTAGTAACACTTCAAAAGTTGCAGTGGTACAACGGTAGCATTGTTGCCTCACAGCAAGAGGTTCTCCCGTTCGATTCTCGGCTGGAGCACTTTCTGTGTGGAGTCTGCATGTCCTCCCCACGGTAGGGTGGCGCTCGAAAGACATGCGTAAGGTTGGGCATCAAGCTGGCACCTCGGCATCCATAAAAAAAATCTACTGCCAATCATTAGTGGACCGGAGTTCACTGTGGTGACCCCTAACCGGGAAAAGCCGAAAGAAGAAAAAAGTAACACTTCAAACTGAGCAGCAACTCCCAGCTTGCAGTTAACACATTTAGCTGCATATTGTACATAATTGTCTTTAGGACATTAGACTGAACTGCTGATTGCTTAATGCAGCAAAATTCTAATTTAGATCAGCCCTGGATTAGTTCATTTATAGCTTATACACCAATTCAGATGTGAGTGCAGCCAAACTAAAATGCATAGTTCAAACGTAACGCCAATTCACAGAATTGTATGCTAGCTTTCCTGACTTATTCGAACGAAGATGTTGTAATAATGCAGCTATGTAGAATATGCAAATCCTATTGCTTATAACGACACCTGTTTGAAAATATCTGCATTTTTATAATGCATCTTTGCATGTTTGCTAATTTCTGGCTGGCCAAATGCATCCTGTAATTACAGGCTATTATATTTACAGATTCCTGATTAGATCAATACAGACTACAAAACAGAAAAGAGCTGAAAGGTAACATGCTATTTCCTTAACTCTTTTAAGACAGGCTGATGCATTTTTTTAGCTTTGGCATGCTGTACTACTGTGTCACTGTAATCAAACTAGCAATGATTGAGCACAGATTATGTACTTTTCCCATTATTTCAAGTAGACATTGTTAGGCTGTGGGTAATTATGCAAGTATCATTAGTGAGAAGACAGCAGCCAGACTGTCCTTTTCAAAAGTTGTCCTGGAAGCATTAGAATTCTATACACTGCATTCTTGGACCAGACAATACCACATACTCTCTTTCTTCTGAATATTAAATTTACCTTCTTAACCATAAGCCATATGAAAAATAGAAATACAAATTAATGTTATTTTGAAAAATCCTAAATTGCTGGAAATGGGGGGGAACTTGGCTTGGGATTTGAGATGCCTTATATAGTTTCATATTGCTTGCCTATGATGTTGTAAGTTTACTTTGATCTGCAATTGCTGTGCTCCAAGACTAATTAGAAGATTGTTATACACATGTTAAACATTGTTAAATGGTTTAAGAATAAGAGACGGTGGGTTTTCAGATTCACACACAAGTAGGTCAGGTCTCCCACTGAAGCAGGAACATCAATGGTAACAAATACATTTCTAAGAATATTACCCTCATTACTCCAATCACTTTTAGAGGCATATACAATACACAAAGGGAGTGTTTATTTGCAGCTAGTCTACACACATTACGTATGTATTGCAAAATGGAAGCATTATTGGCATACATGGAACACTACAGCAAGTTACCCACTAAGAATTCCTAATCAAACCATGTGTGTTTCACAAAGTATCTTAAAGGGCAGCAGACGAAAACAGTAATTTAATTCTGATTAGATTCAAACAAATTACAGAAAGGCAAAATGCAGGTTTACGCTGCTAGATGATGTTGCAAAAAAAAAAAAAAGGCCACTGCAGGCACAGTGGTTGATTACCATTTGTGAAGCTGCTGTGTACCAAGTAGCGGTCAGAAATGGGCCTGTGTCATCAAATAGACAGAGTCAAATCATAAGCGGTAGCCCAGGTCGTGAGAATGGCTCCTCCGGTGATGGGGGAACAAACTAGCTAATTCACAAATTATCATTTACCCCCTGTGGATGGTTAAGCCTAAAAGAAGCTTATTAGTTTAAGGGTGTGCACACTTATGCAACCAGCTTATTGTACATATTTTATTTTTTTACATTTTGTCCCCTAACATATTTGTTTGTTTTTCATTTGAATTGTACAGGTTATAAGGTCACATAAAATGTGGGAAAAGTTTAGAAATTATTTATTGCGGTCTCATTTTTTATATCACAAAAACCTGGCATTTTAACAGGGGTGTCTACACTTTTTATATCCACTGTATATAAATGAGAGGGAGATGCAAATGTATACATATATAAATTACACATCATAAACCCACACACACACATGCGCGCCTACCACTAAAAGACATTTACTTCAGCTATCACTCACATAAGAAAATGATATCAGATGCTGCTACAGTAAAATAAAGAAACTTATTTTCTTCAGTTGCAAAGCCAAAACACTTGGAAAACAGTGACATTTCAGCACTACTTGGTTCCATTTATTATTTTCAGCCTTCTGAAATTAAAGAATAGGTGTGTAAAAATCTTACCATAACCATAGATGTCCTTCTCTTGCATGTTGCAGTATTCTAGTTGTGGGATTTCCTGCCCTCAGGCGACTCGTACGTCAGCTCCTATACAAACGTTTCAGCTTGGTTGTTGCAGCGTGCGTGGGACGTCAGACGTAAGGCCATAAACCAGAGGCCTTAAATGTGACATCTGCACGCACAATCCTCAGAACTTGAAGGCCAGGAGATAGAGAAGGCGGCCCAGCAGGAGGAATGCCAGTGGGGACAGGTGTGTGACCTTGGTGTCCCTTCAGTAGCACAGATAGGTCCAGGTATTAGCTGAGAATGAAGAGGGGGTAACGGTGGGTGGGAAGGAATACTGCAACATGGAAGAGAAGGACATCTATGGATATGGTAAGATTTTACACAACTATTCTATGTCAATCTATTCCTATGTTGCAGTATTCTAGTTGTGGGAGAGTACCACGGCTTAGATGGATGAGAGGGTGGCGGATGGCGGATGCTGAAGAGGATTACACAAAGCCCTGTAGGATCACCCTGGCAAATCCTCCCCATGCTCTGGAGGCTCGGTCAAGTTTGTAATGTTTGGTGAAAGTGTGGATAGTGGACCATGTGACTGCTTCCATAATGGATGCGGTGTCCACACCTTTTATGAAAGCCTTAGAGGTGGCCACTGCCCTAGTGGAATGGGCCTTTACTCCCACAGGGATTTTTTTCCATGGTGAGAGTAGCAGAGACAAATTACTTTCCTGAACCAGCATGCAATGGTTTGTTTGGAGACTGGCTTGCCCAGGGCTCTGGGGTGGAAGGAGACAAAAGGTTGCTTCGATTTCCTAATGGGTTTGGTTTTGTCCAGGTAGAATCTTAGTTGCCTGTGCACATCAAAGGAGTGCAGTATCCTCTCCCCTTCATTAGTGGGAGAGGGAAAGAAAGTGGGTAGATGGATAGATTGGTTTAGAGACAAGTCACTGACCACCCTGGGCATAAAGAAGGGATTAGTTTGCAGGGTGATTCTGTCTTTGTGGAAGGTGGTGTGTGTGTGTGTGTGTGGGGGGCATTAAGGCCTGCAACTCTGACACCCTTCTGGCTGAAGTGATGGACACTAGAAGGACAGTTTTCCATGTACACATTTGTAGGGAAGATGTCCCAGCCGGTTCAAAAGGGTGCTGGGTAAGTTTTTCCCAGATGTAGTTAAGGTCCCAGGATGGAGGGATAGGTTTCTTTGGCAGTCTCATGTGCAAGACCCCTTTAAGGAAGAACTTTATGTCGAGCCTAGCTAGCGGGGGGGGGGGGGGATCAAGGGGCAAGCAGGCTGATATAGCAGAAAGGTGTACTTTCACTGAAGAATAGGAAAGTCCGCTTTCAGTCAATTGACACACATAAGCAAGAACGAGTCTATATTATAAGCACAAAAATTCTTCTGAGCGAACACAGACACAGCGACACACATTCATCAAATTACATTTAATCGATTCAATGAATATGTCATAAAGCAAGGAGATAGTTGGCCAACTTCACGAGTTGCCCTTTCTTTCCCTGTAGTGCAATCTCAATGTTGGTATATTTAATTAGGGGGGTGTGGGGGCAAAGCCGCCCACCTGTTTATGATGTTAAATTATTTTTTTTTAGCGAACTGCCATGTAAGTTTTTTCCTTAGGGAAAAATTTGCTTACGTGGCCGTTCGCTATAGTTAAGCTTCGTGCATTGTGTCGACTTTTATGCAGTCGCACATGCATACTTTCAGTCTTATAATACTGACCCGCAAGAACAAGGGGGGGCCATCAGCAGAGCAAGGGTCCCTGTCCAGACAACACTTTGTAAATCTTTCCCATTTAGCTAGGTAAGACTTTCTGGTGGTAGGTTTCCTTGCCTCCCTCAGGACTGAAAGCACGTCCTCTGAGTAGTGGTGTCTGAAGGGGATCAAATGTTTATCACCCACAGAGTCAGGGATAACATCTGCAAGTGCGGGTGGAGGAGAGTTCCTTTGTCTTGTGCCAGTAGGTCCACCATGTAGAGTAACTTACAGTGATTGCCCTTGGCTAAATTGTGAAGTAGGGGGAACCAGTGCTGCCTTGGCCAGTAGGGAGTCACTAACAAGGTTTTTGGTTTGTCCTTCTTGATTTTCAGGAGGACATTCTGAATCACTGGGAGGGGGGGGAAGCCATAAAGAAATTTCCCCTCCCAAGAGATGTTGAAAGCGTCCACTCTCCATGCTAGAGGGGAGTAGGTCTTTGAGCAGGTCTGCAGCTGCCTGTTCTGGGGGGAAGGCAAACAGGTCTATTTGTGGAGTACCCCACCGGTGGACTATATCTAGGAAAACCTTCCTGTCCAGCATCCATTCGTGCTGTGGAGAGGAAGTCCTGCTTAGGAGAGCTGCTTGCTTGCTTGTCCTGTGAGGGGATGTAGCTCGCCTGCAGGACCAAGTTGTGGTGAGACACTAGGTCCCATGTCAGCAGGGTAAGTCTGTACAGCTGATAAGCCTTTGTTCCTCCCTATTTGTTGGGATACCACGTAACAGTGGTATTGTCAGAAGCACCCCTGGTACAAGAAGGGGTAAAGGTCTTTAGAGCTGGGAAGACTGCTGTCATTTCCCTGACACTGGTGTGTTTGGCCAGTAGAGAAGGGTGCCACTTTTCCTGAAACCTGTAGGATGCCAGTGTCACCCCCCCCCCAACCTGAATCTGAGGCATCAGTACGCATTGTTTGGGTTGGGGTGGGGGGAGAAGTAGAAGTCCTGGGTTTAGTTGGACTTGCTGGATCCACCAGCTGATTTCTGTCTTTAGACAGGGAAGGAGGGGAATAACCTGATCTAAGTGATGCAGGTGTTGGGACCAAATGTTTCTGAGGTACTACTGTAGCTTGCGCATGTGCATTCTGGCCAGTGATAGCATGGGGATGGCTGCTGCCATTAAGCCTAGGAGACAAAGAAATTGCCTTGCCGTCACCTTCTGGAAGCGTAGGATTTCCTTTAAGTGGGAAGTCAGGGACAGAACCTTGTCCTGTGGGAGAAATGCCTTCATTTTGTCCGTTCTGATTCTACAACCTAGGAAAATCTTGTCCTGGTCTGGGTTCAATGAGGACTTTGGGAGGTTGATGGTGAACCCTAGATTTTGCAGAAGGGACATGGTGAAGTGCAGATGCCGTGAGAGAGTATCTTTTGACTCTGCTAGTATTAGGATGTCATTCAGATATGGGTAAATCTGGATTCCCTGAGTTCTGCAGAAGACAATGGCTGGGGGCTAGACACTTTGTAAACACTCGGGGGGGGGGGGGCATTGGATAAACCAAAGGGCAAAGCAGTAAATTGGAAATGAGAGGAATGCCCAGAGAAACGCAGGAATTGTCTGTGGGAAGTCCTGATGGGTATGTGTAGGTAAGGCTTCTTTTAGGTCCAAGGTGGCCATAAAGGCCTTGGCTGGAATAAGTAGCAGCAGAATGGGAAGTGACAGCATTCTGAAGGATGGTACCTGAAGGTGGAGATTTAGAAAGGAGAGATCTAAGATGGGTCTCCAGGGGCCATCTTTTTTGGGAACCAGGAAGAGATGGGAGTAGAATCCCTTTCCTTTCAGTCCTGAGGGGCCAGGTTCTACGGTGCCTTAGCTTTAGCAGGTCTGACAAAACTTGTGGAAGGAGATTAAGTTGTTTTTTTTGGGAGGGGGGTGTAATGCCTTTCCTGGGTGTTTTTTTTTCCAGGATTAAATACCCTTTTTGGATAATGGATAGGACCCATTGGTCTGTGGTGATTGTTTGCTAGTGGGGAAGGCTTGCAAAAAATGGTAGATAGGCAAGGCAGTCACGCATTATTGGGACCTCCTCTGCCCTGAAAGGACTGTCTGGGCTGAGGAGGTGGTGCAGTAGATCTGGACGTGGTAGGCCTTCTTGCCCTTCTTCTAGATCTGGAAGAGGAAGCAGCTGTCTGTGGAGGGTCATCGCTTACAAAAGTGGTTTTAGCAGGGTAGTTCCTATAATACGTGGGAATGGGGGACACCACCAGATGTTTGATGTCCTGTAATTCTTTACTTTTTTTTCCTGCAGATTCTTGAAGAGGTCTTCAGATTGTTTTCTAAAAAGGAAATTGTGATACAGGGGGTATCCAAGACCTTGGACTTGAAGTCTTCTGGGAGATTCTGGAGTCTCAGCCAGGAGTATCTTCTGAGGACAGAAGCAGATGCTGCAGAGTGGGCAGATGCTTCTGCAGCATCGCAGCTGCATCTAATGGAGTGCTTGGCTACTTGCTGAGCCAAGGACAGTTTGGAGGAAATGTCAGCCTTAATGGGGCTGTCAGGAATAGAAGCCAGCATGGAGGAGGCTTGAGACACTAAGTCTAGAGCATACTTAGTCATGTGGGTCTGATAATTAATGCTTATGAAAGCCAATGTGGAGGATGTGTATACCTTCTTGCTAATCTTATCCATAGATTTGCTATCTTTATCCATGGGCAAGAGGGAGGCGTAAGGAAGCAGCCTAGACTGTTTATCAGGGGTGGTGGCAATTACAGCTGGGTCTGCCAAGGGTGGGTTAACCAAGAATTGTTGCTCCTTTGGCACTATAGAAGCAGTCAGGGCACTTAGGGGCAGGTGTTGGAGTCTAGGGCCTTAGAAGTTGAATTAAAGGCATCCAAGTACGCAGGCAGAACTGGAAGGACAGCCAAAGGGGAGGGGGACTCTACTAGAAGCAGCTCAAAGTACCACTTTTGGGTGTTCGTCACTTATGAAGTATCCTATTTGAAGTAATCTTTCATCCTCCTCAACAGATTCCTCATCAGGATAATAATACTCCTGGGGAGAAGCAATCTGGGATGTATATGAAATAGAGTCTTCTGAGGAAGAAAAGGAAGACTCAAGCTCTTCCTCCCTAACCTGAGAGGTCATGGGTGGGAGGGAAGAGGCAGGCCTAGGGCTGAGTAAAGGCAGAGTAGTGGAGGTTGAGGCTGAAGGCCTGCATGAGACAGGAAGTGAAGGCCTGCCAATCTGGTAGGGCTTCTGCAGAGGAGGTGGTACGCTTGGTTTTCTGTTTCTTTTTGGCCAGTGTGGAAGCTGGAACCGGCCTAGAGTCAGGTTTTGAGGCTACCATTTCCTAAGTCTGGATCCCGGTCGGAAGTACCACAGAATCTGCCCCCCCCCCCGACATCGACTGTAGTCGGTGTCAGGGTAAGCTCAGAGGATGTGCTGGTAGTCGGCTGTGCAACGGCTTCTTCAAAGGACGTTGACTGATCTGCCAGGTGCTCCTCAACTCCTAGATCGGCAGTTGGCGGGGCATATGGTAGCAAAGCAGCAGGCGAGAAAGGCCTAGGAATCTTGGCCTTCTTGTGCGGAGGTTCAGATGCAGCCTCCAATGCGGGATCCCTTCTTACGGCTAACCATTTAAGGTGCTGGTTTTCTAGGTAGTGGTTTAAAGCGGACAAACAGCTGCGTAGGGTCTTCAGCACAAATGATTGACAAATTGAGCAGGCAGAATGGTCGTGCTCCTGGCCTAAGCAAAAAAAAACACACCTATCGTGTATGTCTTTATGTGGTATCTGGCACCCACTTTGGCACTTTCCCTTTTTACCTGAACAACCAAGTCTAAGCAATAACAAATGGCTAAACAAGGAAAAACAGAAACCCAATGGGTTACTTAGCTTTATTGATATGACATCTGAGAAGAAGCGATTGTACGATGCGTAGGTAGTCTGCGGCTGAAAAGTTCTGGGGATTCTGCGTGCAGACATCACATTTAAAGCCCCTAGTTTATTGCCTTACGTCTGACGTCCCACGCACGATGCAACAGCCATGCTGAAGCTTTTATATAGGAGCTGACGTACGAGTCACCTGAGGGCAGGAAATCCTGCAACTAGAATACTGCAACACAGGAATAGAAGGACATTTACCTAGCGGGGCTTCTCAGCAACCTTCCAAATCTCCAATACCTAGGGAACTCTGGTCTGCACTTCTGATTCTGAGGTAGTATGAATTAGTCTATTTTTTATCTAAACTGTCTGTTTCAATCTTTAACAGCTGCATTTATAATACTGTAACCACTGCTGAATTAATAAGTGGGCTGCCTTGATTAGTTTTAGCTTATTTTTAGGAAGGGTGATTTAGAAGGTGTAACTTGGCTAGGCATTCTATGGAATATTTTCAATAACTTAATTTTGCCACCTTAGTAAAAACTGTGATTGTGATATCACTCTAGCTACCAATTTTTCCCTCTGTACGGCACATTGTAGATATATACGTGTATATTTATTCTCAAGTTTTGTCTTTGCACTATCTTAAAAAGTTATACTTGTTTGCTCATTTTGGTTACATTATGTTTTATGCTATTCATATTCCTTCTGATGTAATGTCTCCTGTTAACGTCATGTAAATTTCATGGTGACATTCATATTACATTTGTTGTATTACCTACTGTTAATACACTATCTTGCTCCTGTAGCCTTGCTTTGTGCCTGAAAATCCTCAAATCAGTCTACCTACCCAGTTAACAAGTTATAAATGCATTCATTCATCAAACAATAAAATAAACTATATTACAAGCCCCTTGGCATCTCATAAAATGTGTATGTTCCACAGATACAATTCTTGTTTCTACCTTCATTCATATTAACTTTATTGTATGCCCATCTTTCTCTATTAACCTTAATGTCTGGCCTTATTTTAAAGTGGTCAAATAACGACACTTTCCATAAAGAACCCAGGGGAGGCTGTCTTACCTATCACTACCATTCCATCAGCTGCTTAGTTAACAGTTCAACAGCTTACAATTTTCCAGAAGCTGGTGATCCCCAACAATTTCTAAAAAAATACATCACTGGACTCAGCATAATTTTTCACCCAAAAGGTTCTTTAAAATATCCTCCAACTCTTTTCTAAATGGTTCCAGCTTAAAACAGGTCCAAAACTTATGAAACCAACCTCCCTGTCTCGCGTCCAATACTTTCAGCATCTATTCTAGTTTCTGCCTTAGGGAAAACCCTTTGAAACTTCACTAGTGTCAAAAAGAAGTAGCCATGTACACACTTCCACACAAATACATGCAATCTGCATGTTATCTAGGCATACCTTGCCATCTTGCACATCTCAAACCACTGTCCAATGTAACACTGAAAATATAACAAGCTAATACCACCTCTATCCTTTAATGTAGTCTACGGAAGTTTAAAATTAACTAGTTTTTGATATGCTTGTCCCACCTATCTCCTTACTAATATCTGCATTCCTCTTGCTTTTATTACACAATCAACCAATCTAGGCATAGCCAACTCTTCTTTGTTTTTCAGCTTTCTTTTAACTTATTTCAATATCCCCTGAAACTGAAGTCCATCCTGCTTTTTTAATCTAAACTTTGCTTGCACATCTGCTCATTTTTTTCAGTCTCTCTTGTACAAATCTCACTTTCACTGGCAGTAACAAAAAATAGATATAAAAAGTCTACTTTAATCATCAGGAAGTGCGAAGACACAAGGTATCATCACCATGCCCCACAGTGATCACACTAAACTGCACACCATCTGTGATGAATACAATACTACAACACACATACCAATCTGATTGACATTTCCAAACATATACACACCAAAAGCACTCCTCTTCTCTACCAAATGTCCCAATCCATCTATGTAGAGGCCTCGTCTCTACACCAACTTACCTACATATCACCACAGCTGCAACATGACACCCAAAGGCCACTTACTACATGCTATACTCTGACGCACAAGTAAAGTGACTTATTAAATACCCAACAAAAAGTTGTGCCCCAGAAATGTTTAAGATAGCTGGAAGTTAAACAGGTTGATTACAGTGATCTGTGGAAAAACTGAGAAATTAAAAAAAAACGCCAGTATAAGTTATTAATTTTGATATAATTCAGATGCAGGCATGGATGTCAGCAAAAAAGAAATTTGCAGGAACTAAGTGAAAATGTACCACAAAGGAAAAGAAAAGCTCTGGCTGAGAAGAACCTTGCAGCTGCTCAGCAAAAAGAAGTATGGTTTACCCTCCCCCCCTGAAAAAAAGTGAATTCCAGGGTAGGACCTAGACTTACCTTAGTACTTACATGGACATCCCATTTGATACTGAATTTGTTCAGCAGATTGGACATTTTTACCTACTTAATATGCAGGAATGTGACGTGGACTTTTGATGTTAAATACATTTTTTTCTCAGTTTCAAGATTTTGATAGTAAACCATCATTTTCACTTATTTTAAGTACATCTATCAGAGAATTATATAAATTTAAATGACAAAAGACTGAATAAAATATAAGAAATTTTAACTATCCATTTAGATGAGCTGATAAAACTGCAGAAATCAAATAGATAAATATGAAGCTTTGCAAAAAGAGCATTTAAAAAAAAGTAGTAGAGCTAGAAGACACAGTGCGCACAAAAAATTCTGTTTTGTTACATCAGAGAAACAAAGAATGAGACTTTCTTCTTACTTACATGAAAGTACAAATAAGCAAATGGACTACCATTCCACAATAAGATAAGTGAGAAAACTGTGTATGGCTCCAAATCTAGTCATCAGAAAGCAGGTGATAATTATGTTGGTAAAGATGAAATTATACCAATAGAAAAAGCTATTCTTGATGAAATAATAACAGAAGGAAAAAAAGTATTATAATTATGGACACCAGACTGCATGTGGGAAATGATTATTTGTAGTACACTACACAGAAGAAATGTAACATTATGACAGTCAGGGCATGTCAAGTGGCATGTGTGGGATTTATGTTGCTATATCCAGCTTTTTTCAGAATATTTTTTCATGGAGGATCAAAGACTTTCTAAAAGTAGAGCTGAACTAAAGGGAAATCTATTTTATAATCAGAAAGTCCACTTTACAAAATGACAGCATACTTGCAACAAAATGAAATGGTAACAAAAAAATTTACACATGATCTTTAATGTTTATTCTAAGCATATGCAGTTTTTTTTTACATCTGTAAGGGTAACAGATGTAAAAAAAAACAAAAAAGGAATCTGTTTACGTGGGAACACAGGTTCTAACGTACGACTCTGCATGGACAACACAAAGTACAGATTAGGTAATGTCTGTGGGTGTAGCCATCAATTATGGAGCAATTACTCCCCTCTGGAAGATAGACTTCCTTTTGATAAAGTGTATAGAGTTACTGTGTTCGCTTTCAATTAAAATGGGATTTGTTTTTAGCATAAAATTATTTTTCTAGTTTCTTGACTGTTTTTGTTGAAGTGAAAAGTCTGGGAAAATGGGACATAAGTTCATACAGAAGCAACTATATACACAATCAGCATGCCAATCATTAATGCGTGCATCTTAGCTGCAAAATCAAAAGTATATATATTAAAAAAACATTACTGGTAGATGGCATGGATTTTGGAGATCTATGGAGCACATCTAATCATCCTTCCACAACAGTGGCAGAATGGACTGTGACCATCCAGAACTTTGAGTGTTTTATGAATTGATTCAGATTGCTTAGATCCAAAATTGGTATTAGGCCTCTATGTTCTCTGGCACTAAAAAGAATCTTGAATAGGTTCTGGATCCTTGCTGGACGGGAGTACTGCTTGGATGACTCTTTCTCAGCAGCTTTTCTATTTCTATGGCTGCAGCTTTCTTCTGGCTATGTTTAACATCAGGAATTATTTTGTTCTGTTGTTGAGAAATGGTATGCAACAACATCTGGATATATTCTGTGCAGTCAAGTATCTTTGGTAATGGCTGTCCAAGCTTCTTGCTTCAGGGCTAAGTGACCCCTGACTGCCTCCAGAGTACAGCAATCGGGCAACCCTTTAGGGGTGCTGACAGGGATTCAGTGCATCCTTACCTGGTGCAACAAGGTGCTTATCTGGCCTCTTGGGAGTAGACTTTGTGACATCCAGATCCTTCCAAGCCCAGCAGGAGCAGAAGTCCACCATCTCATCTACCGGGAAACTACCAAAAACATAGCCAAGCCTTTTCCAAAAGTCTTGAGAAACACTGACTCCTGGGAAGGGAGGTCAGAAGACCAACTACCTTTCTGTCTCAAAAGTTGGAGTATTTCACCATGAGAGACATCCTCAAAAGGTTATCTGGGGGATCCTTCCCTTCATCAAAGTCAGTATCTTGGATTAATGACTCCTGTGTGGAGCCGCAGTGCCTCCTCTTATACATATGCTTCCAAAGAGGTTCTCTGGTGGGTTCCGAAGAGGACTCAGTAGTGCCAGAAGAGTCCTGAATGAGGACAGTCAGGTCAAACCCAAGCCATGGCACCAAAATTACTTCTCTGAAATCATTCTGGCTCCACACAGAGTCAAGACCATTTAGATCAGTGAAAATATTGGAGTTGAAGGCCAAGCTTTTTGGATCCACCGCAGACAAGCTCAGAATTCTTAGGTCCATAGACTCCAAAACCATTGGATCGGAGGAGGAGTTTAAAGCTGTGGTTGTACTGCAGGTAGGCTTGCAGATCCAATGGGAGACTGAGACAGAATAACTCCCCGAATTAATCTGGGTTCTTATAAACTATCATCCAGTTCATATCTGATTATGTTAGGCTATTAACTGACCTAAGAGAGGAAGAGGCCATGGCCACATGGGATACCCTTACAGGTGTCTCCTGCAGGAATGGTGACTGCATCTTCAAAGTAACCGTCTCTATCCAGAACTTTGATCTTGCCTGTGGGGACTTTGACTTGGCTCTTGTCGGATATGAAGGGGCAGCTGGATCCGACAGTTTTGGTGGGGCTGGATCCAAAGTAGTTGTCAGACCTGAAGCTCTCAAGATTTTAATGGGCAGAGCCAAGCCCGAAGGAGGAGGAGGAGAGTGATCTGAGGAAAGCTTCTTCAAATCATTAATTTTGTCAGCTGCATCTCTATTTGTAGACTCTGAAGATTTCTTGGATGATGAGGGAGCTCCAGACAGAGTGGAAGAAGTTGAGGGAAGTAATCCTTTCAAAGTAATTTGTTTTTACACCTTACCAGAGTCTATGATTAAAGCCACCACATATATCATACTAGGCAGAAACATGACCTGGCCCAAGGCAGCAGACACTCAGAATGGGCATCTGAGTTACAGATCTTGTGCCCACATGAAGAGCACTTTTTGAAACCAGTTGGTTCATACAAAATAATAACACACCACACAAGAAAACTAATAAAATAACAGGAAGAAGAGTATATGAGCTAGGACAAACACCAGTACCAGAAAGGCATGCAGCAAAAAAGAAGTACCAACAATGGTAGTAAAAAGAAGTGCCTAACAGTTAGGTAGCAAGAAAGCCAAAGAGCACAAGGACCACAGACTGTAAATGTAAGAAATGGGTACTCTAGAAAGAATTTTTTTAATTTTAATTATTTTATATATCTATAAAACAAAGAATGGGGAGGACTGAAGACAAAAAGAAAAGCCAACTAAGGTAAGCAGAAATTTACTTATCTATCCCACAAACTACTGGATCCCATGTCTAAATGCTGAAGCAGCAAACAAGATTTAAGGTAATACGGGAAAGAGAGGATAATAGGTAAATGGTAGAGCTTGAGCTACAAAGCCCAAGTCTAATGAAATGGCTGAGGCTGGATCAAAGACCTATTGGTTGAGTAACAGATGAAAAAGACAACAGATAATAGGTTTTTCTTTTGATTCCATCTTCTGTTAACAGCCTTCTTTGAAACTATTACTAATAATGACATCAAAGCTCCCGTTTGTTCCCTCCTATTTCTATTATGATCATCTTCAATTTTTGCTTAAATTTCTGAAGCTCTTCACAGTTTCAGTGTATATATGTATGTATATATATATATATATATATATATATATATATATATATATATATATATATATATATATATATATATATCCCCCATGTACCCCTCTCCCAGTCTCTCACCTCAATAATCTCTTCTCTAACTGTGGAAACATCTTCCCTAACCTCTTTGGTGTATAAAAATATATATTTCCAAGCATATGTTCTGAATTTCCCCGAGTTTGTTACATACTTAAGTGCCTGGGATGTCTTTCTTCACATCTCTTCATTCAAGATTCTCCCAAGCTCTCACTACTCCTTTGTCTTAGTTATTCTGCATGCTAATTATTTAAAAATAGCAAACTTCTATGCACTTTACCTCAAACTCTTTAATCGGTTACTTGTTTAATCTTGCTACTACTAGATATTCCATGAATTCTGATTTAATACACAGATATATACATCATCCCTCAATCTTTTTAATTCAGAGATCAGTCTCATGTAGCTTAATTGATTTCTTTCCTCAGGCCAAACTCCATTTTCACTTCTAACTGTGCTTTCACCTCTAGCACCTTCACTAGCTGTTCCCAACATCTGAGAGTTTTGGGTTTCTTTCTCCACAGTACAGACCTTTTTTTAACTTTGCCACCTTTTAGTAAAATGAACAGCATAATGACATGATTTGATCATGTCAGGACCTTATCTCAGCTAATGATGGCTAATATTTTTCCTACAGTACTTGTGTGCTCCTCCTTGCTCTGTGTTGCTCTCTGCTACGTTCCAGACTTCCATTTGATTCTTCTCCCTCTCTCCTTCTCTTATGCTCAACAAAACAGTTTTCCATTTGGCTTGCAACTCTGAACTTGAATTAGAACAACCTGAGCTGTCTAGTTTTAAAGTATGCCTTCAGGTGTTGCATTCTTAACCCACCTTTTTTCTTCTGGTAAAAGGAATTTCTCCCATTGTATTCTCTCTTGCTCACTTTTGCCTTCACACAATCTTATCGCCTTATTAATTTTAGCCCATACAAGGTTATCATCTTCTCTTTCGGCTGCTCCTGTTAGGGGTCGCCACAGCGGATCATCTGTTTCCATTTCTTCCTGTCCTCTGCATAGTGCTCTGTCACACCAACCACCTGCATGTCCTCTCTCACCACGTCCATAAACCTTATCTTAGGCCTTTCCTCTTTTCCTCTTACCCGGCAGCTCCATCCTTAGCATCCTTTTCCCAATATACCCATCACCCCTCCTCAGAACATGTCCAAACCAACACAATCTCGCCGCCTCTTTGACTTTGTCTCCAAACCGTCCAACCTGAGCTGACCCTCTAATATACTAATTCCTAATTCTGTCCATCCTGGTCACAACCAGTGCAAATCTTAACATCTTTAACTCTGCCATACAACATAGTTGGTCTCACTACCCACTTGTAGACCTTTCCATTCACTCTTACTGGTACCAGTCTGTCACAAATCACTCCTGACACTCCTCCACCTATTCCACCCTGCCTGTACTCTCCTCTTCACCTCTCTTCCACACGCACCATTACTCTGAACTGTTGATCCCAAGTACTTAAACTCATCCACCTTCACCAACTCTACTCCCTGCATCTTCACCATTCCTCTATCCTCCCTTTCATTCACACACACATATTCTGTCTTAGTCCTGCTGACCTTCATTCCTCTCCTCTCTAGAGCATATCTCCACCTCTCCAAAGTGTCTTCAACCTGGTCCCTACTCTCACTACAGATCACAATGTCATCTGCAAACATCACAGTCCATGGGGCCTCCTGTCTGATCTCGTCTGTCAACCTGTCCCTCACCACTGCAAATAAGAAAGGGCTCAGAGATGATCTTTGATGTAATCTCACCTCCACCTTAAACGGATCTGTCACTCCCACTGCAGACTTCACCACTGTAACACTACCCCCGTACATATCCTGTACCACTCTTACATACTTCTCTGTCACTCCTGACTTCCTCATACAATACCACAACTCATCTCTAGGCACCCTATCATATGCTTTCTCCAAGTCCACAAAGACACAATGCAACTCCTTCTGACCTTCCCTATATTTCTCCATCAACAGTCTGAGCAAACATCGCATCTGTAGTGCTCTTTCCCGGCATGAAACCATACTGCTGATCGCTAATCACCACCTCCCTTCTTAACCTAGTTTCCACTACTCTTTCCCATAACTTCAAGCTTCAAGCTGTGACTGATCAGTTTTATCCCTCTGTAGTTACTACAACTCTTTCTCCACTCCTCAGGCATCCTCTGACTTTCCAAGATTTCAATAAACAATCTGGTTAAAAACTCAACTGCCATTTCTCCTAAGCACCTCCAAGCTTCCACTGGTATGTCATTTGGACCAACAGCCTTCCATTCTTCATCCTCTTCATAACTGTCCGTACTTCCTCCTTGCTAATCTGTTTCACTTCTTGATTCACTATCCCATCATCCAACCTTCTCTCTCTCTCATTCTTTTCATTCATCAGCCCCTCAAAGTACTCCTTCCATCTGCTCAACACTCTCTTCACTTGTGAGTACGTTTCCCTCACTATCGTTAATCACCCTTACCTGCTGCACATCTTTCCCAGCTCGGTCCCTCTGTCTAGCCAATCAGTACAGGTCCTTTTCTCCCTCTTTAGTGTCTAACCTTTTATACAACTCTCCATATGCCTTATCCTTAGCCTTCGCCACCTCTCTCTTTGCCATGTTTCTCATCTCCTTATACTCCTGTCTACTTTCTTCATCTCTCTGACAATCCCACTTCTTCGCCAGCCTCTTCCTCTGTACACTCTCCTGTACTTCCTCATTCCACCACCAGGTCTCCTTGTCCTCCTTCCTCTGTCCAGATGTCACACCAAGCACCTTTCTAGCTGTCTCCCTTACCATCTCTGCTGTAGTTACCCAGCTATTCGGTAACTCTTCACTGCCCCCCAGTGCCTGTTTTAACTCTTCCCTGAACTCCACCTCACAATCACCCTTTTTCTACTTCCACCATTTGATCCTTGGCACTGCTCTCACACTTGTCCTCCTCTTTATCACCAACATCATCCTACAGACCACCATTCTATGCTGCCTAGCTACATTTTCTCCTGTCACCACTTTACAGTCTCCAATCTCCTTCACACTTGCCCTCCTGCATAGGATATAATCCACCTGTGTGCATCTTCCTCCACTCTTGTACGTCACCCTGTGCTCCTCCCTCTTCTTAAAATATTTATTCACCACAGCCATGTCCATCCTTTTCACAAAATCCACTGCCATCTTACCTTCTGCATTCCTCTCCTTAACACCATACCTGCCCATCACTTCCTCATCCGCTCTGTTCCCTTCACCAACATGCCCATTGAAATCCGCTCCAATCACCAGTCTCTCACCCTCGGGTACACTCACCACCACCTCATCCAACTCACTCCAAAATTTTTCTTTCTCATCCATCGCACACCCAACTTGCAGAGCATATGCACTAACATTCATCATTACACCACCAATTTCTAGCTTCATAAACATCACTCTATCCGACACTCTTTTCACCTCCAAAACACTCTTGGCATACTGTTCCTTCAGGATATTCCCTACCCCATTTCTCCTTCCATTCACACCATGATAGAACAATTTGAACCCACCTCCTATACACCTGGCCTTACCCCCTTCCATATGGTCTCTTGCACACACAATTTATAAACCTTCCTTCTCTCCATCATATCAGCCAGCTCACTCCCTATACCAGTCATACTGCCAACATTCAAAGTTCCTACCCTCACTACTACACTCCTAATCTTCCTCCTCTCTTTCTGCTTTCGGGCATGACTTCCCCCTCCTTCTCCTCCTTTGGTCAACAGTAGCCCAATTTCCGCCAGCAACCTGTTGGTTAACAGTACTGGCAGCGGTGGTTGTTAACCCGGGCCTCGACCGATACTGTACGGAAATCTGTATTGTTGTCAGTATATGTTATTTGGCAGAGGTTTTATACCGGATGCCTTTCCTGATGTAACCTTCCCTATTTATCCGGGCTTGGGACCGGCACAAAGAAATGCACTGGCTTGTGCATCCTCAGTGGCTGGGTTTATGATTGATAAATCTATGCTTGCCCTACTTACGATACCAAAAGAGCCACACACATTTTAACAGCCATTATCTTATTCTCTTCATCTGTGAACATCATTTGCCATTTTCTTATCTTACAAATTGTTCCCTGCAGAGTTTGTCATTTCCTTGGCAGCTTGATGGACTTCTTGCTTCAAACTCCTACATACTTCAGTTTCACATGGTCCCACTGAAAGGCATTATTTTTTCCTTGATCACATGTTTCTGTCATTACTAACTACAGATCTTGTTTTAGACTCATTTTATATCCCGCAATTTCCATAAATATCTCCAATTTTTGAGATCATCATCCAGGTCTACTGTTGGGTGTATTACATAAAGTGCATCATTCACAAACAATGCCATCTTTTCCCTCTATGTTAAACAAACAGATGTCCCTTGCCAGGGGTCTGGGTACAGTGCAAACAAGAGTGGCAAAAGTGGGTATTCCCTGCCTCCAACACTACTAGACCAGACAGCACCTCCTTCCTCCACAAACACAGACTTTATATAAGCATTCAAGTTCCTGTAAATATTGAGTATGAGAGTAATCCATTGTCCTGTGAAACTAAATTCTGTCAGTACTTCCTTTATAAAGTTTCAGCTTATTCTATTAAATGCTTTTTCAGCATCTAGGCTTACTAACATTATTTTTTCTGCAGCATCCTTCTCTAACAGTTTTTAGTAGTACTCTTAATATTATCAATCTTTTACCTTCCTTAAAAAAATCCACACTGGTCTACTTCTATTAAACTCTTTAGTAAACTTGCTAATCTTTTTTCAGATATTGTCATAAAACCTTTATAGCCATGATTCAAAACTAAAGACAGGTCTATAGGACCCTGGATCAGACAAATCCTTGCCCTCTTTACTGTATGACAACCATTATCACCTTTCGCAAACAGGACTGAATATCACTTCCCTGTGGTAATCTGTTAAATATTTTTCCAGACTATGAGAATCCCCTCTCTTTCTCTTCCATACTTTTATTGGTACATCATTTGTATCTGGTATTTTCCCCATATTTTAATTTCTTATTGCTTCTCATAATTCAGTCTCTTGAATCTTTGCTAACAGAACATCTCTGCCTCTGTTATCCTATAAATGTGTAATGGCTTTGTGTAATTATAATTAAAAGGAGTGGAGCATTTTGGCTCTGAAGTGACAAATGGTGGTTCCTGAAGGAGGGCACATTTAATGAGGAAATTAAGGTACTTGAGGCAGAAACAAAGAAAATCTTGTAAAAGTAAGGTATGGAATAATGTAAATACTGGTTAATATTTGAATGGTGTAGGACTTTATATTGAAGAGGACGATCTGTTCAGCAAATTGCTGAGTTGATGTAGCATGAGGTAAAAATCTGAAGTATAAGGATGCAGGGTTCAATGCGGACATGTTGAATGGTTTTCTTGTAGTACTGGTAGTATATTATCTAGTAGTATTTAATGAGACTAAGAAGGTTTTACTATGACTGAAAAAGTGGCTGGGTCAAAAATCCATGGTTTCTGAAGAAGATAAGGCCAAAGGAAGGGAAACCAAACTTGTAGAGGCCAGGAGGGGGCCAATGAGGATTACTGAATTTTCTATCCTCTTGGCTTTCTTTAGGAACTGTGACATCAGATGAGTTGGAGGGGAGCACAGAGAAGACCAGGGGACCAATCCTGGAGAACAGCATCTCTGGGTAACTCCCCTTGACAGGGGATTAGGGCAAAACAACTTCTGGTCTTGTTGTTCAGAGGAGAGGCAAAGAGATCACAGCAAGGTTTGCCCCAGCGGTGGAAAATCTTGTTTGCCACTACAGGATTGAGGAACCAGTCATGAGGCTTGAGAATAGTTCTGCTCAGCTTGTCCAGTATTATGCTGGAGCTCCCCCTGGGATGTGTGCTAGTGTAACAAAGCAGTTGGAAGAAATCACCGAATTCCAAACACTGAGGGCTTCTCAATACAATTGGTAAGATTTGGTTCCCCCTTGTTTGTGGATGTACCAGACTACCGACATGTTGTCCATCTGAATAGCCACTGTCCCTAGAGGAAGGACATCTTGGAATGCTTGCAACACTAACAGCACTACCCTCATCTCTAGAACACTGATGTGCGAGTTGGACTCTAGTTGGGACCACATGCCTTGGACTGTCCTTCCCAGATAATGCCCCCCACACCCCATCTGGGAAGCATCTGTGGTCACTCAAGCTTGGGGCTGGGGAAGAGTGAATGGCTGCCCAAGAGAATCTCATCAGAGTGGAGCCACCACATGAGATCTTGTTTGCAGCAGCTGGTAATCAAGAATTGGTGAGACATTAAATAGGTGCATCAGACCATTGGGAAGAAAGTAACCACTGCAAAATTCACATGTGATACCTTGTTAAGGGAACAAGAGTGACCTGCACTGCCATGAAGCATAATGTCTGTAGGACTAGTCTTGCTAGAACCCTTTTGTTTCATAGAATTTGTCTGATTTGTGATCTGATAATGTTAAAGTCTTTCTGAAGGGAGTGAGGCAATTCCCAAAACAGTGTTTAAACGGGCTCCGATAAATTCTAATTGCTGAGCAGGTTGCGAGCTTGACTTCTCAAAATTTATGGTTATGCCTAGGGATGCACAGATGTGTAGAGTGTAGTCTCTTGCCCGTTCTCACTCCTGGTGGTGGCGGTCAGGAGCCAGTCATCAAGGTAGGGAAATACTTGAAATCCTAGCAGTCTGAGATGAGCTGCCACCACTACCATACATTTGGTGAACACCCTGGAGGCTGTGGTGAGTGCAAAGGGCAGCACTCTGAATTGGAAATGACTGGAGCTCTTTTCCATTTTTATATGGTAATAAGCATCTTGGAGGTCTTCACAGCACATCCAATCATTTTTTTCCAAGAATGGAAGTATCAACTATACCGAGACCATCCAGAATTTGGTTTGCTGAATGGCCTTGTTGATGTGGCTGAAATCCAAGATGGGTCTCCACTACCCTCTTTTTTTGGGGCACTAAAAGAACCTTGAGCAAAATCCAGATACTATTTGGTCTGGTGGGACTTTTTGGATGACTCTTATCTAGCAGTCTTTGAATTTCTAAAGCTGCTGCTTCCTTGTGACTGTGTGGTACGTCAGTGAGCTTCTTCTGGGATGTTGGGGGAACTGACAGCAGAATTTTGTAAAATCTGGATATTATTCTCTGCAGCCATTTCTCCATAGTTAAAGTTTGCCAGGCAGATTGGTGTAGAGAGAGACATGCCCATCTTCCTCCAGTGGAGGGCAATCAAGCACCCGATCAGGGGGCGCTGCTAGGAAGTACCAGAGAAAGATTCTCTGGAACCCTGGTTTTGTAGTCCATTTCTGCCCCTGGGGCAGCATCTTCCATTACTTCCTCATCTGCCCCAGGGAAAGTTTTTGCCATGTCAATCCCAGAAATGCCCTTTGGATTTTTTAAACCATCTTCTCCCACTTCTCTGGTTCCTAGCATAGGGCCTCTGAGAAGTGGAGAAATGTACACCTACGGCAGAAAGGGTCTTACCATCCTTTTCACAGCCGGTTAAAGTGTCTAACTTTGGGACCAAAAAGGGTAGATCCATTTGAGGATTTCTAGGATGTCCCCGAAGGAATCATCATCAGGGGATGACTTGGGGGAACCTTCCCCTTCATCAAAATCAGTATCTTCAGTGAAAGACGCAAGTGCTTCCTCTTGTACTTTTTCACAGGAACTTCCTCGGGGGGGGGGGGGTGATCTGGGAAAGTGTCCAAACAGGAAACCACCAAAGTGGGTGTATCCTGGGACTTTTGTGCCCTCTGTCCTGGGGATGAAAAGGATGGCAGCTAAGGTCAAGGGAATGTAGACAGTTATCCCGACAGGGATGGCAAAGACTGAGTCCCCAATGGACAAGGCCTTCTCCATGACTTGAAAGCCCCCCCCCCCAGTACAGGGATAGGAGCCCAGAAACAAAATAGAGTCCTTCAGAACTGGGGTTGCACCCTGCACAGAGGAGGCAGCTCCCGAAAGAGAAGCCTGGGTCAACGCTACAAAGGCTGAAGCACCAAGGGACGAAATGAAGGAAACAGATCCCTGCACCTTGGACCCAACCAGAAAGCCCCTACTCCGGGAGCCCTCTGGAACCAAACACTCGGAGGAGCTCAAGGCAGCTCTTGGAACTGGAGAAGAGGATGCTACTGGAACCAAGACAGTTGGCAGAGAGGGCTCCAAAGACTCAACAGGAGTTGGAGGAGGAGGGATTGGAGGCATCATAGATTGGCTGGTTCTGACGCCAGTGTGGCTAGGAACAGAGGACAATCGCTCACCGCCAGAAGCTAATCCACCAGTCTCAAAATGTCGGCTTCTGAGAGACTCTTAGTAGAGCGGATTGAGGCAGTCGAAGGAGACTTGGGGGGGCTCACTTCAAGAAAGGGACTTGGTGGCCTGTCTTTAAAGGGATCAAAGGTTGGTGTGTATCTTTTCCTAGGAAGGGGAGGCAGCTGTGACTGTTTTGGCACAGAGGGTACTGTGAGTACTGAAGAAGTCACTGTAGGCTCCGATACTGCCTTGGGTGTAGAGTCGATAAACCTTCCAGTGCCGAAGAGCTCTTAGGCACCAAAGTCAGTTTAGAGACCTTTCTGGATAGTTCCGATGTACTAGGAAGTGAAGAAGGTCTTTTCTTGGTGAAGAAGAAAAGGAGGGTGAAGATGTGCTAGCTTCAGTCCCAGACCCAGAAATGACCTCTTCAAAATCAGAACTGAGGAGTCCCTTCAAGATGTTAATTTTTAAGGGTACGGGTGGAAAACCTGTGACAGACAGCAATTTTCCGGAAGATGTAGTTTTCCCAGACAACATACACATAAGGTTCGCCCGTCAGAATTGGGCATCTTTACCCTGGCATTTCTGGCACCTTTTGAAACTAGAGATGCCTTCTCAAGATTTGACAAGAGGGAGTTGTTTTCCAGCCATAACAAAAAAGGGACTGAAACACACACATGGATAGGAGAAAGAGATATAGTGATGCAGACCTTTATTTATTTATTTTTTTTACACAATTAAAGGGATAGAAAAGGGAAAAATGGTAATGTAGGAATACCTAAAAGAGGTAATAAAGGAAAGAAATGTACCAAAGATGGTACTTAAAAAAAAAAAAAAAAAAAACTATCAATGGCAGAAAGAAAAGAAACACCATCACACAAAGCTACAAGAGGAGCAGGAAGACAGAAAGAAGAATGAAGGAAAAAAGTTAAGAAAAATATGGAGAGACAAGAGTCTTAAAAGAAATAAACTTACTTTAGAATCAGCCAAGGCTTGAGAGAACAAACGTGCCTGACCTACAAAGCAGCAAATGAGATCTGAGGTGATTTTGACAGCAGCATTATGGGATATTGCCTGGCTCTGGAGTTTGGAAGGAGCGACCTGGAATAAATGGCTGAGTCGGTTCTGAGGCTCAGAGCAGATCCCACTGTCAAGGACTGAGTTAAGATTGACATCAGAGCTACAGTTATCTGGCATCTACCATTCCTCATGGGTGCCGGTTAACTGACAGTTTACTGTATTTTTTTTTTTTAGTTTGAATACATAAAGTATTCAAAAGAGCCAGATAGGATGCTATGGATAGGTCAATGGTAGCAATTGTGTTACCTGACACAACACTAAGGTTAATAGGAATATATGAAGGGCTGGAGGCAAGATTTAGGATGGGAATGCTCCCCTCTAACAATCTTTTGACTGAAGAACCAGACAGAGATGCCCTTTTCCCCCCTCTGTTTTATATTTAGAGCCATTAGCAAAGAAAATTAGGAATTCACAAATTCAAATATATAGCTGGAGCAATACTCAAGTAAAGTTAGCTTTATTTACAGATGACAATATTTTCCACTTAAATCCAGAAAAGGACATTTCAATGTTAAACATTTTGAAACAGCTTAATATCTTTCTGAGATATAAAACAAATGAAGAGAAGAGAAAAACTATACTGGTAAAACTATACATCCGTACATGAACTGGTTCAGCAATACTCATACTTGTGGAGTTGTGCAAGATGAAGCATTTGGTTGTCCATCTTGGCCATAAAAGGATTATTACAAAGAGAGACACTGTCCTTGTAAAAAAAAAAAAAAAAGGAGGGACGGCCATAAGGGCCAAAAGCTCAGAAACCATCCAAGCAGAATTAAGAGCAAGCAATAAGACAATCTTCCAGGTAAAATGTTGCAGACAAGCTGTGTATGCAGGCTCAAAAGGAGCCGGAGTCAATTTTTTTAAAACACAATTAAGGTTGCAAGGATGCAGGATGCCTTTAAGAAACAATCTGACCTCAAAGCGAGAAGCCAAAGGAGGATTTAAGGGCAGACAAACTGAAATAGCTAAAAAAAAATGGGCATATAGAAGAGTAGGCCAAATCAGACTGGAGCAACTCACACAGACAACCAGAAGGACCTCTACTGAAATAGGATCCTGGTTATGAGCATGGCACCAGACAGAAAATCTCTTCCAAATGGACATACAAAACTTTCTGGCTGCAGGTTTTCTTGCCTCGTGTAAAACCCTGACCATGTCCTCAGAAAAGAGGTGCTTAAAAGGACAAGTGAGGATGTATGAGTGACCCCTTGTCCTGTGTGAGGAAGTGCACCTGGTGAGGTAACTTATGGTGAGTGCCCCTGGGCAGATGCATTAAGAGGGGAAACCAGTGCTGTCTTTGCCAAAAAGGAGTCACTAGCCAGCTTTCTGGGGAGTCTAGATGAATCTTCTGCAGGATTCTTGGAAGCAAGTGAAGGAGAAGCAATGAGTAAACAAACATCCCATTCAAAGGGGGAAAAGAAAGGGCATCCTTCTTCAATGCCAGATGGCATGGCACTCTGGGACAGAAAAAGGGGAGCTGCCTGTTCAGAAGGAGGCAAAAAGATCTACATGAGGAATACCCCACCAGACTATGACCAGAAACATGTCTCTGTGAAGCATCCATTTGTAAGCCTGTGTTTTGGACCTGCTCAAAGCATCTGCCACTAGATTGCACTCTGAAGGAATATACACTGCTTGAAGAGTTAAATGATAGCCAAATCCTAGGCCTGAAGAGCCAGTCTGCAGAGAAGTTAACATTTTGACACCCCTCCCTGCTTGTTGACATACCACATTCACTTTGGTGATATCCATGTAAATATTCAGATGAAGTGGAGAGAGCAAGGGGTGAAAAGGCTGAATGGACAGAATCAGGGCTCTCATCTCTTTGATGTTATGGCCTGACTTCTGAAGGGGCCAAAGACTTTGAACTTTCAGGTGACCACAGAAAGCCCCTCACCACCCTATGTCTAAAGCGTCAGTGAATAGTACTTGAGAAGAAACCATAGGCTGAAAAAGCAGTCCTGGGTTGGGGGTATGTTGTCGAATCCAAACACTCAAATTCCCACTTCAGACAAATAAGTAGCTGCCTCTGAAATCCAGAGGGTTGTAATAATGAAGCCAAATTGACTTGAAGTACATTGAACCATCTGCATGTGCAGTCTGGCAAAAGGGAACAGAGGAACAGAACAGGCCATGAATCCCAAGTCCTGAAGAAATTCTCTGGCTGGAATAGTAGGCAAAGAAAGAAGAGACTGAAAGAAAGTGGTTAAAGACTGAAATGTTGGAGGTGGAAGAGATGCCAACAATGGCAGTGTGTGAATCCTCCAACTCAGATACACATGACCCTGAGAGGGAGTCAAGGCAGACATTTGAAAGTTCATAGTGAACACCAGACTCTGAAGGAGAGATATGGCGAACTCCAGATCATGTAACAGGCAACTAATAGAAGACACCTGAACCAAAAGATCATCTAGATACGAAAAAATCTGAATACCTTGGAGCCTGCAATAGGTAATCACAGGAGCTAGGCATTTTGTGCATACCCTTGGGGCAGTAGAGAAGCCAAAGGGCAAAGCAGAGAAAGTACAGTTGTGTACACTTACCATAAATGTAGATGTTCGAGTGTATTCACTGTTGCAATCATTACATTTGGGTAATCCTGCTGGCAGGCTGCCCTCAGTCGGCCTGAATTACAAAGTCTTGGGTATTGCGTCTGCTGTCGTCGTCCCTTCCCTGACGTCAGGGGTATAAAAGAAGCAGCCGATGCCATTTTCTTTAGTTTTTCTTGCCCCAGATGTCAGGTGCCCCCAAAAAGAGTAGTCAAAGTTTATATCTATATATAAAATAACATGCAGCAATATAAACTTTACCTTCATCCACAAGCAAATACACCACATAGGTTGTATAAATCAGAGAAGGAAAGATAGGTTCCATCAGAAGAAAAGGGGGGATGGCAGGTGGGTAACCTGGACTGCAACAGTGAATACACTTGAACATCTACATTTATACACAACTATACTATGTTCTTCGTGTTTCACTGTTGCAGTCATTACATTTGGGTACATTCCCAAAGCTATGGTTGGGAGGCTGGAGCTAAACAGCATTAGGGAGTGGCTGTGAGACCCTGCAGAACTGCAGTGGCAAAGCCTGCCCTGGATTTAGAGTAGAGTGGCAGATGACAGTGCTTTGTAAAGGTGTGCACTGAACTCCAAGTAGCTGGCTCTAAAATGTCCTTGGTTGGTACTCCCCTGAGAAAGGCGGCTGAAGTGGCTGCATCTCTGGTGGAATGTGGCCTAATGCCCTTAGGCACTGGCTTGCTATGGTATAAGTAGCAGAAATGAATGCAGTGGCCTATCCACTTTGAAATAGTCTGCTTTGAGATAGCCTTTCCTTGTGATCCTGCAGCATATGCCACTAGTAATTGCTCTGTCTTTCTGAAAACTTTGGTTCTGTCCAAGTAGATTCTAAGCTGTCTGTGTACTGCCAAAGAATGCAGAATTCTTTCCCCCTTGTTCTTTGGATTTGGATAAAAAGTTGGCAGATGAATGGTTTGGTTAAGAGGCACAGTGGACACCACTTTAGGCATAAATGTTGGGTTTGTCCTCAGGGAGACCCTGTCCGGATAAAAAAACTGATAAAAGGTTCCACAGCCATGAGTGCCTGTAGCTCTGAAACTCGTCTTGCAGAAGTTATTGCTAGGAGCAGAGCTGTTTTCCAAGATAAAAACTTTAAATCAGCAGTAGCCGCTGGCTCAAAAGGAGGCAGGGTGAGTTTTTCCAAGACATAGTTGAGGTCCCATGCAGGCATTGGTGATCTTCTTGGAGGCCTTAAATTTTTGGCTCCTCTGACGTACTGTCTTAATAAGGGATGAGAAAAGATTGGTGGCTCTGCATTGTAATGAGCCGAAATGTCAGAGGCATGAATTTTTAATAGATGAGAAAGATAGGCCTTTGTCCAGCATCTCAGTTAAGTATTGTAAAATCTGAGGAATATTTGGCACAGCTGTATCAGTTCCTTGGGCCTGGTTCCAAGCACAGAATCTCTTCCATTTTCCAGCATAAGATTTTCTAGTACTAGGCCTTCTGGCTTCCAAAATGACACCCATCACACTTTTGCTGAGAGGTGTGTTTTGTATGATTACATTATCCGCCATGCTGCCAGGTTTAAAGTCCTGAGCTGGCTGTGCAGGATCTGATTGTTTTGCTGGGACAGTAGATGCGGTACTTGAGGTAGGGTCCAAGCTGGGCATTGAGACAAGCTCCTTAATACTGGGTACCAATGCTGACGGGGCCAGTCTGGTGCAATCAGTATCATCTTTGGCTTCTCCTGTCTGACCTTTAGGAGTACCTTGGGGAGGAGAGGCAGAGGGGGAAAGGCATACACTGACAGGTTCCTCCAGCTGAAGGATAGGGCGTCCACTTTCCATGCTTGTCTGTGATAAATCTTTGTGCAGAATCTTTATAGGTGGTAGTTGTGAGGGGAGGCAAATAGATCTATGTCCGGGCATCCCCATTTCCTTGTTATAGGGTTCATAGGTTCATACTAGACTATCTGCCCAAGGGCATTTATAAGCCTAGCCCATAGTTATGTGGCTTTTGCCACCCCTTTAGTTTGAATAAAACTATGCCTATTATTTTGCTGTGCCTCTGTCAAGCAGTGACACTGAAGTAATCCCTGGGGTATATCTGCGATCTCCCATCCATTGGTCAAGATTCCTCTTGAACAAGGCCAGCGAGGTGTTCTGCCTCACATGTACCGGGATTTTGTTCCACAGCATAGGGAGTCTCTGGGTGATGAATCTGTCCCTCCAGCACGTTCTATTAATAACCGTGTCAAGGTTTAAGTCTCCGCCCTTGTGGTTCTGAGGGATCTAGATTTTTTGAGGTGAAGCATATTCATCAAATCTGGGTTTGACATGGCCTTATATGTCAGGCACAGGTCACCTCTGAGCAAGCGGTATGAGACTGAATAGAGCTGGAGTTCTTTCAGTCGGGCAGCATAAGACATATTTTTGAGACCCTTTATCCTTTTGGTGAGGAACTTTTGGGGCCTTTCCAGCTGCTGCAGGTGTCGGGTCAGATACATTCGAATGGGGCATTGTACTCAATCATAGGTCTAATGAGTGATGAGTACAGGGGACGATGACCTCCCTTGATCTAGATGCGAATCCCTTCATGATCAGGTGGGCAATGTAGAAGGTTTTCCTAACTACTTTAGCAACATGAGTGTCAAACGAAAGGCTACTGTCAACCTGGGTCCCCAGATCCCTGATGACTTCTTCTGTGCTCAGTGGATTGCCACCTATATGGTAGCTAGGGGTAACCTTGTTTTTCCCGAAGGGTATGACTATGCATTTCTTGGCGTTTAACTTTAGGCCATGGCTCTGGCACCAGTTATCCATTTCTGTGAGGCCCTTCTGAAGGATATCTGTCTCAGATGTGTTTTCGACTATGGCCTTCAGTTTGCAGTCATCTGCAAACTTTGTCAGCCATAACCCTCCTGTGTTTGCTTGTACTTCAGAGAAGTAGATGCCGAACAAGAGTGGACCCAGGACTGAGCCCTGTGGGACACCACTTGTGACAGGCTTTGAGTCTGACATGGCTCCAGCAACTCTGACCCTGTGGGTTCTGTCACTTAGCCAGTTTGCAACCCATCTTGTGATGTATGGGTTTACATTCAAGCTGATGAGTTTTTCGATGATACCTGAGTGGGGTATTGTGTCGCCTTTGCCAGGTCGAGGTAGGCTGTATGGACTGCCTTTCCTCATCAATGGCCTTGGTGACTGTCTCGAAAAAGTCAACCAAGTTTAAAAGGCATGATCTGCCTTTGACAAAGCCAAACTGGGTTGGATCCAAAGTCTGCAAGTTCCCTATGTCTTTATTTATGAGTTCCATTATGATCCTCTCCATGACTTTGCAGATAAGGCTTGTCAAGCTAATGGGACGGTAATTTCCAGGGTCGGTGGAGGCACCGCCCTTGTGAAGTGGGACCACAGTCGCCGTGCGCCACTCCTTGGGTACGTATCCTGAGGTGAGGCTAAGATTAAACAGCTGTCCTAACTGTGGGTTTAATTCCTCATTGAGTTCGTGGAACACACAGCCGGGGACACCATCCGGTCCCATGGATGCTGTGTTTTTTGCCTTGGAGAAAGCAGTTCTCACCTGGGCGTTGGAGATGTTTGGGGGGCTACAATCCTCTGGTATAGATATCTCTCCTTTTGGGGGGAGAAGTTTGCACTGAACCTGTCAGCCAGTATGTTGGCAATGTGTGTAGGTTCAGTAATCTTCACATCATTTTGAACTAATTCTGAGCATATCTGGGAGTTTCCTCCTAGGTTTCTAACATAGCTAAAGAAGGCCTTATGATTGTCTTTTGAGTCCTTGGCGATTTTTCTCTCAAAATTTGCCTTGGATGATTTTATGAGAGCTCTTAGTTTTTACTTATAATGATCAAAGGTGTCTTACCTTTCAAGGATTTTGCTCTATCTTGTAGTAGCTTCCTCCTTTTGTTGTAGAGCTTGTTTATGGCTGGGGTCCACCAGACTGGACGCTTGCCTTTGGTACAAAGAGTCTTAGTTTTGTTTGGGATTGCCTGATCCATGCAGTCCTGTAGGTGCTGGTAGAAGGCATTTGTAAGTGATTCAGCGGTTTGAGTAATGTTTACCACTGGCTCAGGGGCCTTAAAGGAGACCACACTAGTTTTTAGAAGTGTGAAGTCAGCTTTTGAGAAGTTTTTCACTGTGGTCTTTTTTATTTCAGGTGGGGGCGGGATGAGGACCTCCAGCGAGATTAGTTTATTATCTGATCTCACCAGTGAGGGGTATACTTCCGGTGTTGAACATTGTGATCCCATGTTCATGATGATGAGATCAAGTATGTTTTCTCCTCTTGTGGGGATGGTGACTAGTTGTTCCATTGCATTTGAGTTTATGAACTCCAGGAACCTTTGGGCTAGAGTGTTTGGGCTTGAGCAGTGTTCCCAGTCTATATTAGGGTAGTTGAAGTCACCTAGTATGATGGTGTTTGGAGATACATTTATCCCCTCCAATGTTTTCAGGAAGGCCATGTGAGGTTCCTGAGTTTGAGAGGGTGGCCTGTAACATGCTACAAATTGCAGAGCAGTCTTGCCTATGGTTAATTGCACCTGGATGGTCTCCGATGCATCGTGCGTTGCCACCAACCTTGAGGTGTGGGTGTCCTTTATGAATATGGACACCCCCCTCCTTTCTTGGTGTTGTCCGGATTTTGGGGCCGGAACGCATGATATGAGGTGAAACCTGATAGTGCTGGGGTGCTCTCAGGAGCCTTGAACCAGGTTTCTGTCACAGCACAGACATCGATGTTCTCCATACTGAGAAGGGCCTCGAGTGCGTGCATCTTGAGATTGAGACTTCTGGCATTGAGCAGCATTACCCTTAGTTTTTTCCTTTTTGTGTTCTAGGGTGATAGGTTTAGAATTTGAGCCTTGCCTAAAAAGGCACTATGGGGTGGCAAGAGCCTTTGCCAATATCCGAAGCCCAGGGTGACAGGTGCAAGCCGTCCCTTGAAGCAGCGTGGCTTGTCCAGCATGTCATCCCAGGCAGACAGACATTGGATCCCCTTTGAATGACACCAAAATTTAAGCCAATTATTAAAGCTGATCATCTTATCACTGTATTGTGGCATCATTCTAGGTGAAGGTAGGATACTGCTCAAGGTCAGGGTCATACCTGCCTGGGCTACATAATCAGAGAGCTCCTCAATGTCTCTTTTCATGTAGTCCAAGGAGGTACGTCTCGGGTCGTTGACACCAGCGTGGACAATGACTGAGTCGTACTCGTACCTGCTGTTGAGAGACCTGAGTGCTTGCGTTATGTGGCGAATTCTAGCGCCCGACAGGCAGCTTACTGTGACCTTCTCCTTACTCAGTCTGGTGAGCGGGACGTCAGTTTGTCTGACTATGGAGTCACCAATGACGAGTGTGTCTGGCATTGTGTTTGGCCTTAAGGGCTGTGACTGTTTGACACTCTGACTGTGTGGTCTATGTGTTGCATGTGTTGGGTCCTGAGGTGGTAGTTGTTTGGGTGTCTACTTTGGTGGCCTCTGCTGTTTTGGTAGATTTTTGATCAGAGCCTCCGAGTATGTCTTTGTGTGATTATGTGTATGATTTGAAGTTGTGATGGTACTATGTGTGACTGGGTATGTAGTGTGTGTGGTTACCTTCTCCTCCTGTCTGGTCTTGCCAGTCCTATGTTGAGAGAGCTCAGCCTCCAGTTTGGCCGTATAGTTGCATCTCTTGCATGTATTTCTGTTTTGTGGGAGAAGGAGAGGATTGTCTGTGTACATGAGGCAATTGTAACATTGCCTCAATATTCCCAGGTTCACCAGTTGAGCAGGAGAGGACACTAGCAACTGATCCCTCGACATACTAGAAGTAATAGACAAAAAGACTTACAAAGGACTCCGGGGGATGTGGGTTATAGGCTGGTGGGGTACTATCTATAATAAAAGTGCTTTATCAAGGTGCAAGTACTGTAGGAGTAAGTGCTAGGCTTTACAGATAGAGAATAGTCTACTTGGGAATCAAGTAGAGATGAACTTTTTAGTTATAGGATACGCTGGTTAGAACAGCAGTACAGTTCGAGGAAGGTAGTTTTAAGGGAAAATTTGAAGAGTGGAATTTAGGTGGCCTGAATAGTTTAACCTTGTTTGCCCGCCGCTGCTCTTATGTGCAACAGTGGCAACTCCGCGCTAACGCGTGCGACGCATGCGTTGTTAGTGTCTGCCTGGCTGGGGGTAATGTGAATGGCTGTCCCTTGTTTTGGTGACAAGCCTTTGCCCACCATCGAAACTCCTGTTGCAGGCAGGGAATGAGAGTAATTAATAGTTTCCAGGCTGTGGCAATGTTGAATCCATACACTTTTTAGGTACCATTGAAGTTTCCTCATATGCAGTCTTGCATATGGAATTAGTAGGATGCAGGATGCCATGAAACCCAAAGCCTGCAGAATTTTTCTTGCAGATAACTGCGCCTTTGTTGCTAACAGTTTGAAGTAGGTAGTCAGTTGTCTTTGTCTGGCGTGAGATAAGCCATCTGGGGAGTTGTATTTAAGCTTGCACCCAGGAATATTATCTCTTGAGAGGGTACTAGTTTTGATTTCTTTTCGTTGACCGTGTACCCTAGGCATGCTAGAAGTTTTTTCACAAAAGCCAGAAGCTGTAGAAGCATGTTCTTGTTCTCTGCTTAAATTAGACAGTCGTCCAAGTAAGGATATATTTGCATTCCTCTTTTTCTGCAGAATGCAATTACTGGTGCCAGGCACTTTGTAAAGACCCTGGGTGCAGTAGATAAGCCAAAGGGCAGTGCAGAGAATTGGTAATGCATTGAGCCAGCCTTGACTCTGAGGTATCTTCTGTATATCTGTCTGATTGGGACATGCAGGTATGCCTCCTTTAGGTCTAAAGTTATGAGCCAAGCGTTCTTGCCCAACATGGGCAGTAGCTGCTGCAGAGTCAACATTTTGAATTTTGGTATATCCAGGAATGTATTCAGAATTGACAGGTCCAGTACTGGCCTCCAGGCCTTGTCCTTTCTGGGTACCAAGAACAGTCTTGAGTAAAATACTTGTCCCCACTCTTGCTCTGGCACTTGTTGAATGGCCCTCATGTCCATGAGGGATGAGACTTGTTTTTGTGCCTCTGCCCATTGATTTTTTGGCAGATCTGGCCAGCCGTTTGTCTTTGCCAGGGTATGGAAATGGAACTTGTAGCCTTGTGACACGATATTTAGTACCCACGTGTCCTAGGTTATAATGTGCCAATTTTGAGAAAAAAGTGCTAATTTTCCCCCCTAAGGGTGCTGCCAGGAAATAAGTGCTTGGTGCAGGCAGGGGGAAGTCATTGGGACTGTTTCCTGTAAGGTTGTGATTTGTCTTCTCCACTTTTGGAGGTAGAAGCACCCCATTGCTTTGACCTGTATGAACCTTGAGCCTGGGATCTGCCTCTAGGGCGTCTGGGTCTACCCCTTTGAGGTCTGTCTGACACTGGAAAGGACCAATTCTTTGTTGGCCAGTGTCTGTTAAACCTAGGTGGCTGTACTTGTAAGAAATCTTTGACTGTTTTCATAGATTTAGCCTTGTCCTCCATTTTCTTTAACACCTCTTCTGCCTTAACACCAAACAAAGAATCATGCTGTAAAGGTGCATCTAATAATTTAACTTTAACATGATCAGGCAGATTTTGTTCCTTTAACCAAGCATGCCTTCTAATTACAAAACCAGTAACTGCGGCCCTGCAGGAGGCCTCTAAAGAATCAAAACCACATTGCAAAGTATGCTTTCCAACTTGTTTAGCTGCATGCAATATATCCTGCATTTCCTTGTTTTCTGCACATTCAGAATTTAACAACATTTTCTGTTTAAGCAATGCCATGACGTGATGCTGATATTTGAGCATATGAAACTGACAACTCATTACAGCAGAGTGCGCCTCCAGGCATTTCTGCAGTTACCTCCTACTGTGCCTCTAGGCGTGAAATATTGCTTGTTCATATTTGCATTAATAATTCCTAAACCATGCCACATACAAGGCATCATAATATTTTATCTTGAAGTACACATGATGGCAAACACAATTATATTGATGTTTGACCTCTGTCAATGAGTATGTGTTAGAACTGTAAGGTGATAACTTCAGTTTTAAAGGCTCAAGCCACACCTATTGGGAGTTAAAGGTATACACTCAAATGAGCTGTACTGGAGGGAATGAGTTAAGGCCCTTATAGCCAAGGTAGCAGATGTGTAAACCTTTTTCCCCATCTATCCAGAGCCCTAGAATCCCTATCAGAAGGGGTAGGGTTTTTTGCAGAGGAAGCCTTAACACCCTTGGGACCCTGAGAAATAGTTTCTGGGTCTGCAGCAGGGTTTTTAAAAAGGAATTTATGTGAGTCAGGAACCCTGTAACATCTGTCAGGCTTAACAGGAGCTGGAGGTAAGGAGTCAGATGAAAGGCTCGACTCCGAAAACACATCATCTACAATGTAACACAGGAGGGATGGCTAGTGGCTTGTGCTGAGGTAGTAACAGGAAATCCCTGAGCCTCTTTTTAGACTCTGAAAAATCTTGGCTCTCCCAGTGGAAATGCTCCCTCATGGTATGTAAGGTTTCCCCAAAAGAATAATCCTCAGGAGGAGAAGCTGAAGGTATGGATTCTTCAGCATCAGAAGCCTCATGGGGGGAAAATAATATTCCTGATCAGAAGAGGAATCAGAAGAAATGGAAATCTGATCTGAAGATTCATAGTCTGTCTCTTGCCTAGGCCTCTTATCAGGAGGGGGATGGGAACCCCTGATCAAAGTAATCAAGTCTTCGGCCATTTTGAGCATCTGTTTTTTGGGCATGGAGGCCTGTCCACGTGGCTCGAAGTTGCTTCTTTGCCTTTGAAGGTTCTTTAGTCTTTGCCTTTGAAGTCGGTTTAATGTGTAGGTGTTTGGGTCTGAATACAGCCTCAGAAGCCGGTGCCTGTTCAGCGGATCTGGACCCATCTGAAGGATTAGCGTCCGAGGCTCTAATACTTTGAGTATCCAGCGGTATGGCCGACTCCACGTAGGAGTCGGTAGCGGCCTGCGACTCTAAAGTTGCGGTAGTCAAGGGCTGCGAAAGCGCCTCACTGAGAACCAGCGAGCCGGCGACTGGCTTAGGAAAAGCTTCGTCATCGGTTTTGGGTCTTGGCTGTCTTTCTTTTTCTTTTCATTTTTTGTGAACTCCGGTAGTCGGATGGCTTTCCGACATTTCTGGATAATTAAATCTGCGTCCAAAGTAGTTTAAAGCATAATCATACCGACGCTTAATAGTGCGTTGGTTAAATCTAGCACAAAACCGACAACCCAGAAAATTATGATCAGGGCCTAGGCAAGGAATACAGTAAGAATGAAAATCCTTATGAGGTATTTGCTTCCCACAAGAAATACAATTATTAACTTTTTCTGACATCGGTTCTGGAGCAAGAAAAAAAGTTTCCCCAACGGGGTACTTAGCTTTACAGAAGACTTCGGATCTGAAATTCAAACTCGAAAATCTCAAGAGTCAGCCGACCGGCACTTGCAAACTGCTTCTGCTTCGGGAACTGCGTGGCAAGAAAGACTGAAGAAAATGGTGTTGGCTGCTTCTTTTATACCCCTGACGACCTGACGTCAGGGAAGGGGCGACAACAGCCGACGCAGGACCCAAGACTTTGGAATTCAGGCTGACTGAGGGCAACCTGCCAGCAGGATTACCCAAATGTAATGACAGCAACAGTGAAGCACGAAGAACATCTGAAAATGAGAGGAAGAAATGGAGAAATGCAAAAACTTCCTGAAAAGAGGGTGAATAGGAATATAAAGGGTAAGCATCCCTCAGACTCATGGACACCAGAAACGGTTGGGGTAGTACAAGAGATAAAAGGGTTTGACGAGAAAGCCTCTAAAAGAAGGAACCTTGAGAAAGATGTTGATGGAGAGATCCACAGTAGATCACCAAGAGTCCTCCTTCAGAGGGACCAAGAATATTCTGAAATAAAATCCTTTTCCTACTTGTGAAAGAGGGACAGTTTGAAGTTGCCTGGTCCACCAGTGACCCAAGGTCCTCTGAGAAATAAGAAAGTGGTTCCAGAGGTAGTTGTGAAACACCTGCAAATGTAGGGAGAAACATCTACACCATGAAGTAACCCTGATAGATGATACATAGAACCCAAGAATCGAAGGTGGTGAGATGCCAGCTTGGACAGCAGAGGGAAAGCTGAAGGGACAACAGAACCTGGCTGAAGGGTGGGTGGGCAAGATGTCAGAGAGAAGCAGGCTTGTCAGATAAAGCAGCCAACACAGGAGGTACTGCAGAATATTTAGGAACATCCACCTGAAGCAGCTCATAATACCTTTTCTGGATAGCAGACATTTGAGAAGAATCCCACTTAAAAGTTTTCCATCACTAGATAGTCTCTCCAAAAGACAATATCTCAAGAGGAGACAGGACTCTCAGACTATTCTTCATCAGAACTATAAGCCAAAGGCATCTGGGAAGAGTAAGACAGCGACCCATCTTCAGACAAATCAGGTTCCCTAGTATGTTTGGAGAGAGTCCAAGTGGCAGCAGGTATAGAAGCCCGGTGGGAAAGCTTTAGGGCCACTAAGACATTAAACGGTTCCTGAGTAAACTCCAGCCATTCCCCTTGAGGATCCTCAGGGTGTACAAAAGTATCTTAGCATTCTATTTTTTTCCTGGTAGGAACATCAGCCCTAACAAACACCAGAGGTTCTGAACCATGATGAGATTCAATAAGTGTACCCAGAACCTCTTTCCTGACTAGAATCTGCAGTATCCTTCTAGAGGCCTCCACAATGATAAACTGCTGTTCCCCCTTGATGTCCAGAGCACATACCTGCAAAGACTCAAAGGAGGTGCGAAAGGAAGGATCCATGTTGGCCTCCGACAAAGTCAAGGCAGAGGAATAAGACATATACAATGGATGGCCTACAGAGCTATCACCCGTTTCTAGAGAAATGTCCAGTGGAGGCTGGACAGCCAAAGAATCCACCTGATAGTTCTTGGCATCCTTACTTAACAGTACCTCGGTGTTACAAGATTCTGTCATGTTACCCTGGGCTAACAGTTTAAACCTCTTGTTCTCGAGGTAGACAGCCAGGAAAGATAACCGGCTTCTAACAGTCTTAGGCACAAATGCTTTAAAAATACTACAAGACATATGCTTGTAGGAGGCACCCAGACAAAATAGACACTGTTTGTAAAGATCCTTATGTGGAATCTGCCTCCCACACTAACATTTTCCCTTCTTGGATGACATGAACTCCAGGTAACCAAAACAGAACAAGACCAAAAGAAAAAATACCTCAAAGGGGCATTTATCTGATGGCTAGGTATTCAGCATAGCTCAGACCCACAAGCAATGATGGCGTTCAGACTGGCGACAAAGAAGTTTTGGGTGCCTGTGTCCATACATTACCATTATGCTGTACGTCCTGAATGGGGAGCATACATGTCATGTACAGGGCATACATGATCTAAAGGCTTTGGTATACTGGATGGACATTAGGCTATCTTTGGCAGAAGGATCTCTACAGCAAAGATTACAACAGTGATACAGAAGGACATCATTGGTGTTAATGGGGGATTCTACGACTGCTCCTAACTTTGCGATCCGCAAATTTGGTCAGCCAGTGGGACCTTGACTTCAAAGTAGTAAAGGCCAAAAATGACAGGTCTCAAGATCGATCCCTGAGGAACTCTGCTTGTAACTGGCATGTCTGTAGAGGTGGACTCCCCAATTCTAACTTCCTGGGTCTGGTCTGTGAACCAGTTGGCTATCCACTGAGGGATGTAAGGATTTATACCTAACGTCTTGAGTTTGTCAACAATATTCAAGTGGGGTATTGTGTCAAATGCCTTGTCCAGGTCAATGTAGGCAGTGTGAACCACTCTGCCCTCATCCATTGATTTGGTGACCTTTTCAAATGTCTGCCAGGTTGATTAGACATGATCTACCCATGATGAAACCAAATGGGCTGGGGTCTAGTGTCTGGATGTTTCCTCTGTCATTACTGATCATTCCTTGATAATTTTGTCAATGGCTTTGCATATGACACTGGTGAGACTTGTTGGTCTATGGTTTTCAGGGTCTGTAGCTGGCCCCACCCTTTTAGAGGTGGGGATTTTAGAGGTGGGGATCACTGTTTCTGTTCTCCATTTTTTAAAGCACAAAGCCTGTTTGGAGGATACAGTAAAATAATTCCAGACAGCCTGATAAGTCATGTTTTATGCTATTCAAAAGGCATCCTGAGATATTGTCTGGGCCAACTGATGCAGTGTTCTTGGACTTGGAGAAAGCACTGAAGACCTGTTCCCTAGTA